>NW_022261983.1:11762271-11807271 GCF_002021735.2 Oncorhynchus kisutch
ATGTTTTAATAATATGATTACTAATGTGAAGTGAAATAGATTCCCCACTAGCCAATCAAATGAGGATTAGAGTAGATAGATAGATACTACAGTACACCTGTAGTTTCCCCTGGACTTCCTATGTATTCCAGAGCAGGTGCAGGCCTATAAGTCATTCCGTTACTGATGTCAGGAGGCATCTTAAAATATCAGTTATCAAGATGAATCAAGTGGCTGGTAGCCTAGATATCAGCCTACATTGAGCTGACCGTAAAACAGCTCACATGAAAATGACAATATCTACTCCGTGCCCTATGGAGTAAGAAGCACTGACACGGCGATAGTCCTATACACAAACACAGGCCTAGTCATTCATGCACGTTCATCTCAGTAACATCACGCCAGCACACATCAGATAACATGTGTGTAACAGTCTACTTACCGTAGTACTATTAGCACTACACACATGATCTATGCATCCATAGCCTTTACTCCAAGGTCATGTTATATAGCAGGCCTGCAAGAGGATCCCACTGGAAATACTTTGTGTGTTATCCTCCATGATTTTAAATGCATTGCTTCCACATGTGGGTTGAATTGGGTTATTAAATAGTCAAATAAATGGTGAATGGGCTACTGGTGCATTCATTGAGTTGGATTTATTGCTTCCGACTGTAGTAGGATGTCCCTTGGGGGCATCCGTACCTAGGTAGGACATGCAAGGGTTAGGTTAATAAACAGGCTGGAGCTAGAACCTCGTGGTCGCGCGTCTTTATTTTAGATCATACTACACCGACTTCAGCGTTTCCCACTTTCCCCATGAGCACATGAATGTCCCGTAACTACAACGAGGTTGGCAGTTAGCAGGTTGTCCCGTAACTACAACGAGGTTGGCAGTTAGCAGAATGCCCCGTAACTACAACGAGGTTGGCAGTTAGCAGAATGTCCCGTAACTACAACGAGGTTGGCAGTTAGCAGGATGTCCCGTAACTACAACGAGGTTGGCAGTTAGCAGAATGTCCCGTAACTACAACAGGGTTGGCAGTTAGCAGAATGTCCCGTAACTACAACGAGGTTGGCAGTCAGCAGAATGTCCCGTAACTACAACGAGGTTGGCAGTTAGCAGAATGCCCCGTAACTACAACGAGGTTGGCAGTTAGCAGAATGCCCCGTAACTACAACGAGGTTGGCAGTTAGCAGAATGTCCCGTAACTACGAGGTTGGCAGTTAGCAGAATGTCCCGTAACTACAACGAGGTTGGCAGTTAGCAGAATGTCCCGTAACTACAACGAGGTTGGCAGTAAGCAGAATGCCCCGTAACTACAACGAGGTTGGCAGTTAGCAGAATGTCCCGTAACTACGAGGTTGGCAGTTAGCAGAATGTCCCGTAACTACAACGAGGTTGGCAGTTAGCAGAATGTCCCGTAACTACAACGAGGTTGGCAGTTAGCAGAATGTCCCGTAACTACAACGAGGTTGGCAGTTAGCAGAATGTCCCGTAACTACAACGAGGTTGGCAGTTAGCAGAATGTCCCGTAACTACGAGGTTGGCAGTTAGCAGAATGTCCCGTAACTACAACGAGGTTGGCAGTTAGCAGAATGTCCCGTAACTACAACGAGGTTGGCAGTTAGCAGAATGTCCCGTAACTACAACGAGGTTGGCAGTAAGCAGAATGTCCCGTAACTACAACGAGGTTGGCAGTAAGCAGAATGTCCCGTAACTACAACGAGGTTGGCAGTTAGCAGAATGTCCCGTAACTACAACGAGGTTGGCAGTTAGCAGAATGTCCCGTAACTACAACGAGGTTGGCAGTTAGCAGAATGTCCCGTAACTACAACGGGGTTGGCAGTTAGCAGAATGTCCCGTAACTACAACGGGGTTGGCAGTTAGCAGAATGTCCCGTAACTACAACGAGGTTGGCAGTTAGCAGGATGTCCCGTAACTACAACGAGGTTGGCAGTTAGCAGGATGTCCCGTAACTACAACGAGGTTGGCAGTTAGCAGAATGTCCCGTAACTACAACGAGGTTGGCAGTTAGCAGAATGTCCCGTAACTACAACGGGGTTGGCAGTTAGCAGAATGTCCTGTAACTACAACGAGGTTGGCAGTTAGCAGGATGTCCCGTAACTACAACGAGGTTGGCAGTTAGCAGAATGTCCCGTAACTACAACGAGGTTGGCAGTTAGCAGACCATGGGAAACATCTGGTGTGTGTGGCATGAAACGTTTTCGGACCCAAATCAAATGGAAGTAGCCTCGTTTTTTTTCAATGTATGTCTCTTTTTTGTGTGTCCTGACATGGCACTGTTAATTAAATCATTCCCACATGGGCTGCGAAACAGAATTAAATTATTTTGTCAAATTAACCAATGTAACTGAAAGACAACTTATACTGCAGAGGCCAACTTGAACTCTGTACCGCATCGCCACGAGCCTCCCAAATGTTGTAACAATGCGGTGGGCTCCATATAGGGTCGCATTGGTGTGATTGTTTTGACGGTAGGTGGGGGCGCCCGGGAGGTCCTGTATACACGCAAACTCACTTCATTCACAACTGCTCCGCGAAGCGCAAGAAGTATGAGGGTCCTGACTTCTGTAGAGTCCCTATTACGGGCTCCCGAGTGGCGCAGTGGTCTAAGGCACTGCATCTTAGTTCTAGGGGCGTCACTACAGTCCCTGGTTTGAATCCAGGTTGTATCACATCCGGCCGTGATTGGTTTGCCCGGGGTAGGCCTCATTGTAAATAAGAATTTGTTCTTAACTGACTTGCCTAGTTAAATAAAAAAAACAAAATTATCACCGTAAATACTGCACGGCCAATTCAGACGACAGATTGACCACGTAGCACGTTAAGGCCTAGCGCTGCCTCCGTTCAAATGCTTGCCAGCCTTACCGGCATTATCAGAACCTACACCACACTCACACAAACCACAGCCTTTCATGAATTGTTCACTACTATAGTGCTTTAGCCGTCGGATTACATGAGATACATTCTGCTCTGATAACCGGCAGTTTTATACCAGATATGAGCCTATGGGTTTTATTCTAATACCATCATAATTATATATTTAATTTCATGACCTGAATGTATTAACCGCATCGTCTTCACTGTAGCCATATCATTTTCCACTAGGTTATACTTTCTTGACCGCAGCTGTAAATGGTTTAAAACCGGTCACGCACTGTGTATTGAAGGGCGCTATCGTCAGTCAGTCTCGTGCCTTGGATGAGTGCGCGTCGCGCGCGGTCCAGTCAAAAAAAGCGGCTTCTACTGGAACGAGCTCACCCGTGAATGCGCCTCCGAGAAGTTAAAACAGCTGTCTATCTGCAGAACACGACACGGGACCACGGAGATACCGAGATAATGCTGTTGTAATGCCTTGTTCTGAGGGCAAAGAGTCAAAGGAAGTAGTTTTGTATTGTTTATTCTCCTGCGCTACATTGTAAAGTGTTTTCCAACAAGAAGTCGCGGATTCATGATTTGTTTTTGTCCAGAACCGAGGATTAGGCTATACTGACGGGGTCTCGAGTCCTTAAGATTTTAAGGGTCCAGAAGCACTTTTTGTAATAAGGAATGGCCACGGCACGGCTGGACTATATCGCTCCATGGTGGACCTACTGGCTGCACAATTTCCCCCACTTCAACTTCACCTTCCAGCCCGTTGATAACACCTTCAGACCCGGGGAGGCGAGCTACCAGCAGGTTGGTACCTACTACCCGCTGCGCGTAAAGCGCGGCCACGTTTCTCTTCTAGACTAGAGAGAGGGCTCACTGAAAGACCTTCACAGACAGGCCACATATCTAGACAAATGATTTGAAACGACTTTGAAATAAATTGAAACAATTTATTTGGAAAATGAAATACATAATTTGTCTTTTTTTTATACCTTTATTTAACTAGGCAAGACAGTTAAGAACAGATTCTTATTTTCAATGACGGCCTAGGAACCGTGGGGGGCAGAACGATAGATTTGTACCTTGTCAGCTCAGGGGTTTGAACTTGCAACCTTCCGGTTACTAGTCCAACGCTCTAACCACTAGGCTACCCTGCCGCTTCCACGCTCTTACCACTAGACTACCCTGCCGCCCCTGCTGAAGACTGTTTTGAATTTTCTTACGTAATTTTCCACATTGCTATAGGATGTATTTCCATCAGCACCAACTCTGCACAGTTGAACTTTTAATGAAGTGAACACACTTTATTCTCTCTATTCTCTCCTATCATCACTGTGGCATGTTCAATAGGACGTAGCAAAAATGAAGATATGAGCAGAGTGGACACATCATCACATTAAATCACATCCGTTTTAGTATTGACATCTCCAGCTGCAAAGTCCTGAGTGTGCCTATCTAGCCTGGTTGCCTTCTCTGTTAAGCCATTACATTCCACTCCTGTCTTTGGCAAATTAGTGGCAAGGTGTGGAATGTTAGCTAAAAAGACTGGTAGCC
Organism: Oncorhynchus kisutch; assembly: GCF_002021735.2. NCBI lineage: Eukaryota > Metazoa > Chordata > Actinopteri > Salmoniformes > Salmonidae > Oncorhynchus > Oncorhynchus kisutch. Next base: position 11,766,701 of record NW_022261983.1, read on the forward strand.
AAACTAGTGCCAATCTGGCTGGTTGGTTGTCTGTTACCAGCCTTCAGTGTCTGAGACTGGGCATGTTCCTGGTTGTCTTCTTTATTGCAGTAGTGCTCCATAGATGAATATGTGTTAAGCTTCTCACAATAGGATTGCTGATCTAGGATCAGCCCCCCCGTCCCGTCCATGTAATCCTATTCATTGTGATCTAAGGGGCAAAACTGATCCTATATAGATCAGTACTCCTGCTCCAGGACACTTGCTAGACACAGCCCCATATCTCACTACACCAGGAGAAGTGTTTATCCTGTCAATAGCCACATTACACACCATAGCAGTGTTCTGAGATGTGAGATGTGCAGCGTGACTGCATGAAGACGTCCTGGAACGTAGCCACAGTGTCAGAGATCAGGGGCACACACAGAGATGTTCACACAGAGGTTACCATTACATAACACTGGTTACCACTACATAACACTGGTTACCACTACATAAAACTGGTTACCACTACATAACACTGGTTACCACTACATAACACTGGCTATAACTATATAACACTGGTTACCACTACATACCTCTGGTTACCACTACATAACACTGGCTACCACTACATAACACTGGTTACCACTACATAACACTGGGTATAACTACATAACACAAGGGTTTTACACTACATAACACTGTTTAAAACTACATAACACTTGTTACCACTACATAACACTGGTTACCACTACATAACACTGGTTACCACTACATACCACTGGTTACCACTACATAACACTGGCTACCACTACATAACACTGGTTACCACTACATAACACTGGCTATAACTACACAACACTGGTTACCACTACATAACACTGGTTACCACTACATAACACTGGTTACCACTACATAACACTGGTTACCACTACATAACACTGGTTACCACTACATAACACTGGGTATAACTACATAACACAAGGGTTAACACTACATAACACTGTTTAAAACTACATAACACTTGTTACCACTACATAACACTGGTTATAACTACATACCACTGGTTATAACTACATACAACTGGTTATAACTACATAAAAGTGGTTATAACTACATAACACAGAGGTTACCACTACATAACACTGGTTACCCACTACATAACACTGGTTACCACTACATAACACTGGTTACCACTACATAACAATGGTTACCACTACATAACACTGGTTACCACTACATAACACTGGTTACCACTACATAACACTGGGTATAACTACATAACACAAGGGTTAACACTACATAACACTGTTTAAAACTACATAACACTTGTTACCACTACATAACACTGGTTATAACTACATACCACTGGTTATAACTGCATACAACTGGTTATAACTACATAAAACTGGTTATAACTACATAACACAGAGGTTACCACTACATAACACTGGGTTACCACTACATAACACTGGTTACCACTACATAACACTGGTTACCACTACATAACACTTGTTACCACTACATAACACTGGCTACCACTACATAACACTGGTTACCACTACATAACACTGGTTACCACTACATAACACTGGCTACCACTACATAACACTGGTTACCACTACATAACACTGGTTACCACTACATAACACTGGCTACCACTACATAACACTGGTTACCACTACATAACACTGGTTACCACTACATAACACTGGCTATAACTATATAACACTGGTTACCACTACATACCACTGGTTACCACTACATAACACTGGCTACCACTACATAACACTGGTTACCACTACATAACACTGGTTACCACTACATAACACTGGGTACAACTACATAACACAAGGGTTAAACACTACATAACACTGTTTAAAACTACATAACACTTGTTACCACTACATAACACTGGTTACCACTACATAACACTGGTTACCACTACATAACACTGGCTACCACTACATAACACTGGTTACCACTACATGACACTGGTTACCACTACATGACACTGGTTATAACTACATAACACTGGTTACCACTACATAACACTGGTTACCACTACATAACACTGGCTATAACTATATAACACTGGTTACCACTACATACCACTGGTTACCACTACATAACACTGGCTACCACTACATAACACTGGTTACCACTACATAACACTGGTTACCACTACATAACACTTGTTACCACTACATAACACTGGTTACCACTACATAACACTGGTTACCACTACATAACACTGGTTACCACTACATAACACTAGTTACCACTACATAACACTGGTTACCACTACATAACACTGGGTATAACTACATAACACAAGGGTTAACACTACATAACACTGTTTAAAACTACATAACACTTGTTACCACTACATAACACTGGTTATAACTACATACCACTGGTTATAACTACATACAACTGGTTATAACTACATAAAACTGGTTATAACTACATAACACAGAGGTTACCACTACATAACACTGGTTACCACTACATAACACTGGTTACCACTACATAACACTGGTTACCACTATATAACACTGGCTACCACTACATAACACTGGTTACCACTACATAACACTGGCTATAACTACACAACACTGGTTACCACTACATAACACTGGTTACCACTACATAACACTGGTTACCACTACATAACACTTGTTACCACTACATAACACTGGTTACCACTACATAACACTGGTTACCACTACATAACACTGGTTACCACTACATAACACTGGTTACCACTACATAACACTGGTTACCACTACATAACACTGGTTACCACTACATAACACTGGGTATAACTACATAACACAAGGGTTAACACTACATAACACTGTTTAAAACTACATAACACTTGTTACCACTACATAACACTGGTTATAACTACATACCACTGGTTATAACTACATACAGCTGGTTATAACTACATAAAACTGGTTATAACTACATAACACAGAGGTTACCACTACATAACACTGGTTACCACTACATAACACTGGTGACCACTACATAACACTGGTTACCACTACATAACACTGGTTACCACTACATAACAATGGTTACCACTACATAACACTGGTTACCACTACATAACACTGGTTACCACTACATGACACTGGGTATAACTACATAACACTGGTTACCACTACATAACACTGGTTACCACTACATAACACTGGCTATAACTATATAACACTGGTTACCACTACATACCACTGGTTACCACTACATAACACTGGCTACCACTACATAACACTGGTTACCACTACATAACACTGGCTATAACTACACAACACTGGTTACCACTACATAACACTGGTTACCACTACATAACACTGGTTACCACTACATAACACTTGTTACCACTACATAACACTGGTTACCACTACATAACACTGGTTACCACTACATAACACTGGTTACCACTACATAACACTAGTTACCACTACATAACACTGGTTACCACTACATAACACTGGGTATAACTACATAACACAAGGGTTAACACTACATAACACTGTTTAAAACTACATAACACTTGTTACCACTACATAACACTGGTTATAACTACATACCACTGGTTATAACTACATACAACTGGTTATAACTACATAAAACTGGTTATAACTACATAACACAGAGGTTACCACTACATAACACTGGTTACCACTACATAACACTGGTTACCACTACATAGCACTGGTTACCACTACATAACACTGGTTACCACTACATAACAATGGTTACCACTACATAACACTGGTTACCACTACATAACACTGGTTACCACTACATACCACTGGTTACCACTACATAACACTGGCTACCACTACATAACACTGGTTACCACTACATAACACTGGCTATAACTACACAACACTGGTTACCACTACATAACACTGGTTACCACTACATAACACTGGTTACCACTACATAACACTTGTTACCACTACATAACACTGGTTACCACTACATAACACTGGTTACCACTACATAACACTGGTTACCACTACATAACACTGGTTACCACTACATAACACTGGTTACCACTACATAACACTGGGTATAACTACATAACACAAGGGTTAACACTACATAACACTGTTTAAAACTACATAACACTTGTTACCACTACATAACACTGGTTATAACTACATACCACTGGTTATAACTACATACAACTGGTTATAACTACATAAAACTGGTTATAACTACATAACACAGAGGTTACCACTACATAACACTGGTTACCACTACATAACACTGGTTACCACTACATAACACTGGTTACCACTACATAACAATGGTTACCACTACATAACACTGGTTACCACTACATAACACTGGTTACCACTACATAGCACTGGGTATAACTACATAACACAAGGGTTAACACGACATAACACTGTTTATAACTACATAACACTTGTTACCACTACATAACACTGGTTATAACTACATACCACTGGTTATAACTGCATACAACTGGTTATAACTACATAAAACTGGTTATAACTACATAACACAGAGGTTACCACTACATAACACTGGTTACCACTACATAACACTGGTTACCACTACATAACACTGGTTACCACTACATAACACTGGTTACCACTACATAAAACTGGTTATAACTACATAACACTGGTTACCACTACATAACACTGGTTACCACTACATAACTCTGGCTATAACTATATAACACTGGTTACCACTACATAACACTGGTTACCACTACATAACACTGGTTACCACTACATAACACTGGTTACCACTACATAACACTGGTTACCACTACATAACACTGGCTATAACTACACAACACTGGTTACCACTACATAACACTGGTTACCACTACATAACACTGGTTACCACTACGTAACACTTGTTACCACTACATAACACTGGCTACCAATACATAACACTGGTTACCAGTACATAACACTCGTTACCACTACATAACACTGGCTACCACTACATAACACTGGTTACCACTACATAACACTGGTTACCACTATATAACACTGGTTACCACTACATAACACTGGTTACCACTACATAACACTGGTTACCAATACATAACACTGGTTACCACTACATAATACTGGCTATAACTATATAACACTGGTTACCACTACATAACACTGGTTACCACTACATAACACTGGCTACCACTACATAACACTGGTTACCACTACATAACACAAGGGTTAACACTACATAACACTGTTTAAAACTACATAACACTTGTTAACACTACATAACACTGGCTACCACTACATAACACTGGTTACCACTACATAACACTTGTTACCACTACATAACACTGGCTACCACTACATAACACTGGTTACCACTACATAACACTGGTTACCACTACATAACACTGGTTACCACTACATAACGTTGGTTACCACTACATAACACTGGTTACCACTACATAACACTGGGTATAACTACATAACACAAGGGTTAACACTACATAACACTGTTTAAAACTACATAACACTTGTTACCACTACATAACACTGGTTACCACTACATACCACTGGTTATAACTACATAAAACTGTTTATAACTACATAACACTGGTTACCACTACATAACACTGGTTACCACTACATAACACTGGGTATAACTACATAACCCTGGTTACCACTACATAACACTGGTTACCACTACATAACACTGGGTATAACTACATAACACTGGTTACCACTACATAACACTGGTTATAACTACATAACACTGGTTACCACTATATAACACTATATATGCGTATCTTGGCCAGCGTTCGGTTGTAAATGAGATGTTGTAAATGAGCTCCCCCATTGATCAGGTTCCCATCTATATACTGTATATCTGAGCATTTGGATTGACAAAGACTCAATGCTTAAGAAACATACAGATGAGCTAGTTATAAAACTATGATTTAAAGTAAGCTTCTTATTTTTAGAAATAGATATTGCCTCTCCCTAAACAGCAGGAAGCAGATTGTACAGTCAACTTTCCTGCCAGTTCTTGACTATGGTGACACTATTTACCAGATTGCAGCAGCCACTAGTCTGGCAGTGAATGCCGTCTAGCATAGCGCCCTTCGCTTCATCACAGACGACAGTTTTAACATGCATCACTGCTTCCTGTATCAAAAAGGTTGGCTGGTCCTCATTAAAGTCCCATAGCGTCCAATTGCAATTTAAACTACTGATCAGGGAACTACTTCCTGAGGAATGTGGCTGTTTTTCTAGAATGTACGTATTGTGCAGTAATTTAGTTGGTTTTGCGTCGCCTTGATTAGATTTGTGTCTTGTGAATTGTATGTATTGTAGAGTTTGTTAAATGTTTTTGGCATCTCTAAGTGCCTATTTGAAAATAACTTCAGCTCGAGTTTCTCTCCGTGTACCTCAAAGCTAAACACAAAAGTTCCATTTGATGTGAACAGGTGGGAAAGAAATGAGTCATAAACATGTCATAAAACACCTCTTTACTGACTCTGATGTTGTAAACCACATCTTCTAAGCTGTTATCGTTCACAGCCTGGTGATGGTGTGAGCATGCAGCATCACTTCCCTGTGTGAGGGTTGTTTGTGAATACTGCTGTTGTGTGTTGTAGTACCTCTATACTACTTTACATTGTGATATTGACCTGTGTTGCTGAATAGACAGGTCAATGGAGGCAGTGTGATGCTAACAGATTCACTTCTCTGTCTGACTGTGTGTCTGTCTCTGAGTTTAGTATGTTTGTGTAGGTAGTAACAGCGTAGTCTGTCCTCTGTGATTTATTTATTTATTTCACCTTTATTTAACCAGGTAGGCAAGTTGAGAACAAGTTCTCATTTACAATTGCGACCTGGCCAAGATAAAGCAAAGCAGTTCGACACATACAACGACACAGAGTTACACATGGAGTAAAACAAACATACAGTCAATAATACAGTATAAACAAGTCTATATACAATGTGAGCAAATGAGGTGAGATAAGGGAGGTAAAGGCAAGAAAAGGCCATGATGGCAAAGTAAATACAATATAGCAAGTAAAACACTGGAATGGTAGATTTGCAATGGAAGAATGTGCAAAGCAGAAATAAAAAATAATGGGGTGCAAAGGAGCAAAATAAATAAATAAATAAAATAAATACAGTAGGGAAAGAGGTAGTTGTTTGGGCTAAATTATAGACTAATAGATAGATTAAAGACTACATGATGTGTAACACCGTAGTCTGTCCTCTGTGATTAAAGACTACATGATATAAACACCGTAGTCTGTCCTCTGTGATTAAAGACTACATGATGTGTAACACCGTAGTCTGTCCTCTGTGATTAAAGACTACATGATATAAACACCGTAGTCTGTCCTCTGTGATTAAAGACTACATGATATAAACACCGTAGTCTGTCCTCTGTGATTAAAGACTTCATGATGTGTAACACCGTAGTCTGTCCTCTGTGATTAAAGACCACATGATATAAACACCGTAGTCTGTCCTCTGTGATTAAAGACTTCATGATGTGTAACACCGTAGTCTGTCCTCTGTGATTAAAGACCACATGATATAAACACCGTAGTCTGTCCTCTGTGATTAAAGACTACATGATGTGTAACACCGTAGTCTGTCCTCTGTGATTAAAGACTACATGATGTGTAACACCGTAGTCTGTCCTCTGTGATTAAAGACTACCGTAGTCTGTCCTCTGTGATTAAAGACTACCGTAGTCTGTCCTCTGTGATTAAAGACTACCGTAGTCTGTAGTCTGTCCTCTGTGATTAAAGACTACATGATGTGTAACACCGTAGTCTGTCCTCTGTGATTAAAGACTACATGATGTGTAACACTGTAGTCTGTCCTCTGTGATTAAAGACTACATGATGTAAACACCGTAGTCTGTCCTCTGTGATTAAAGACTACCGTAGTCTGTCCTCTGTGATTAAAGACCACATGATGGGTAACACTGTCAGATTGTCTTCCAAAGCAGTTCTGAACAACGTGGACCTTCCTCCTGCTGACTCATCCTTCTGGACCAACGGGACCATTTCAGATGGAGAGGTGGGATTGAGGACAGAGCCCAGAATATGATCACTTTAATGACTTGGTACAGTTGAACTCTTGTTTGGGTCCAGGAGTCTACCACAGGAGTTTACCACAGGAGTTTACCACAGGAGTTTGAATAGCAGTGTCATCTTACTTTCCACGTCATTGGTGTGGAAGAGAATGTGTTCTCAATGACTTACATGGTTACATTTATTATATTGAACTAGGCAAGTCCGCTAAGAACAAATTCTTATTAACAATGACGGCCTACACCGGCCAAACCCGGATGACGCGGGGCAAATTGTGCACCGCCCTATGGGACTGCCAATCACGGCCGGTTGTGATACAGCCTGGATTGGAACCAGGGTCTTAGACCACTGTGATACAGTCTGAATGGAACCAGGGTCTTAGACCACTGTGATACAGTCTGGATTGGAACCAGGGTCTTAGACCACTGTGATACAGTCTGGAATGGAACCAGGGTCTTAGACCACTGTGATACAGTCTGAATGGAACCAGGGTCTTAGACCACTGTGATACAGTCTGGAATGGAACCAGGGTCTTAGACCACTGTGATACAGTCTGGAATGGAACCAGGGTCTGTAGTGACTCCTCTAGTACTGAGATGCAGGGCCTTAGACCGCTGTGATACAGTCTGGAGTGGAACCAGGGTCTTAGACCACTGTGATACAGTCTGAATGGAACCAGGGTCTTAGACCACTGTGATGGAATGGAACCAGGGTCTTAGACCACTGTGATACAGTCTCCAATGGAGCCAGGGTCTTAGACCACTGTGATACAGTCTGAATGGAACCAGGGTCTTAGACCACTGTGTTACAGTCTGAATGGAACCAGGGCCTTAGACCACTGTGATACAGTCTGGAATGGAACCAGGGTCTTAGACCACTGTGATACAGTCTGAATGGAACCAGGGCCTTAGACCACTGTGATACAGTCTGGAATGGAACCAGGGTCTTAGACCACTGTGATACAGTCTGGAATGGAACCAGGGTCTTAGACCACTGTGATACAGTCTGGAATGGAACCAGGGTCTTAGACCACTGTGATACAGTCTGGAATGGAACCAGGGTCTTAGACCACTGTGATACAGTCTGGAATGGAACCAGGGTCTTAGACCACTGTGATACAGTCTGAATGGAACCAGGGTCTTAGACCACTGTGATACAGTCTGGAATGGAACCAGGGTCTTAGACCACTGTGATACAGTCTGAATGGAACCAGGGTCTTAGACCACTGTGATGGAATGGAACCAGGGCCTTAGACCACTGTGATACAGTCTGGAGTTGAACCAGGGTCTTAGACCACTGTGATACAGTCTGGAATGGAACCAGGGTCTTAGACCACTGTGATACAGTCTGAATGGAACCAGGGTCTTAGACCACTGTGATACAGTCTGGAGTGGAACCAGGGCCTTAGACCACTGTGATACAGTCTGAAGGGAACCAGGGTCTTAGACCACTGTGATACAGTCTGGAATGGAACCAGGGTCTTAGACCACTGTGATACAGTCTGAATGGAACCAGGGTCTTAGACCACTGTGATACAGTCTGGAGTGGAACCAGGGTCTGAGACCACTGTGATACAGTCTGGAGTGGAACCAGGGTCTTAGACCACTGTGATACAGTCTGAATGGAACCAGGGTCTTAGACCACTGTGATGGAATGGAACCAGGGTCTTAGACCACTGTGATACAGTCTGAATGGAACCAGGGTCTTAGACCACTTCGCCACACAGGAGCCCCAAATACAGGTAGTTACAGTGATTTAGACACTGGTTGGATGAGAAATAATACATTATACTTTAGTTTCCGCTGCTCGGCCCTGTCTGAATCTGAAACCTTGGTCAAGACCGTGGTCAGAACATGATGCCATAACCCATAACTTGATCAGTCAAATTGAATCAGCAAAGGTTCTGTGGAGACAAACAGTAACTTGTTAGAGTCATGAAACCATGCCAGGTAGGAGTGTGGAGAAACAACATGGGCCCATAGGGCTTTAGTCAAAAGTAGTGCACTATATAGGGAATAGGGTGCCATTTGAGAGTCAACCATATTTGGCCAAAACCCCATGGTTCCACTTGGCTTTTATTTCAGTTCTTGAATTTTGAACTCCTCAACAATCCAAACCATGGGCTGAACTTTTGTCAACGTCTGTAAATGGCTGTGTGTGTATTTGTACTTGTGTAAATGGCTGTGTGTGTAGTTGTACTTGTGTAAATGGCTGTGTGTGTAGTTGTACTTGTGTAAATGGCTGTGTGTGTATTTGTACTTGTGTAAATGGCTGTGTGTAGTTGTACTTGTGTAAATGGCTGTGTGTGTATTTGTACTTGTGTAAATGGCTGTGTGTAGTTGTACTTGTGTAAATGGCTGTGTGTGTATTTGTACTTGTGTAAATGGCTGTGTGTGTACTTGTACTTGTGTAAATGGCTGTGTGTGTACTTGTACTTGTGTAAATGGCTGTGTGTATTTGTACTTGTGTAAATGGCTGTGTGTATTTGTACTTGTGTAAATGGCTGTGTGTAGTTGTACTTGTGTAAATGGCTGTGTGTGTAGTTGTACTTGTGTAAATGGCTATGTGTGTAGTTGTACTTGTGTAAATGGCTGTGTGTGTAGTTCTACTTGTGTAAATGGCTGTGTAGTTGTACTTGTGTAAATGGCTGTGTGTGTAGTTGTACTTGTGTAAATGGCTGTGTGTGTAGTTGTACTTGTGTAGTACAGTATGTTTGATCACTTTCATCACCTTTCATCGAAATGAAAGGTACAAACTTCAGGCGTTCCTAATCTCAAAAACAAAGACATATGGCTACAGTAGACCCCCCATGTTCTGCTTTCTATACCTCTCTCTCTCTCTCTCTCTCTCTCTCTCTCTCTCTCTCTCTCTTTCTCTCTCTCTGTCTCTCTCTCTCTCTCTCTCTCTCTGTCTCTCTCTCTCTCTCTCTCTCTCTCTCTGTCTCTCTCTCTCTCTCTGTCTCTCTCTCTCTCTCTCTCTCTCTCTCTCTCTCTCTCTCTCTCTCCCGCTCTCTCCCGCTCTCTCTCTCGCTCTCTCTCGCTCTCTCTCTCATTTTCTCTCTCCCTTGCTCGCTCTCTTTCTCACTCTCTCTCTCTATTTTTCTCTATTTCTCTCACTTTCTCTCTCTCTCGCTCGCTCTCTCTCCTTTCCTACCCTGACTATCCCTCCATCATTCATGCTCTGAGGGTAACCTCAGTCAGGGAATCACAAGACTGTTTTGGAGGGAGGCCGCTTTGTCACCTGACGTTGAGCTGAAACTCCAGCAGCCTCTGATCAGTACTGTTTCCTCCCCTAACACCCGACCTCCTGTGTGGATCAGATGGTAAAGAGTGGTGCTTACACCACCAGGGTTGTGGATCAGATGGTAGAGAGTGGTGCTTACACCACCAGGGTTGTGGATCAGATGGTAGAGAGTGGTTCTTACACCACCAGGGTTGTGGATCAGATGGTAGAGAGTGGTGCTTACACCACCAGGGTTGTGGGTCAGATGGTAGAGAGTGGTTCTTACACCACCAGGGTTGTGGATCAGATGGTAGAGAGTGGTGCTTACACCACCAGGGTTGTGGATCAGATGGTAGAGAGTGGTGCTTACACCACCAGGGTTGTGGATCAGATGGTAGAGAGTGGTGCTTACACCACCAGGGTTGTTGGTCAGATGGTAGAGAGTGGTTCTTACACCACCAGGGTTGTGGATCAGATGGTAGAGAGTGGTGCTTACACCACCAGGGTTGTGGATCAGATGGTAGAGAGTGGTTCTTACACCACCAGGGTTGTGGGTCAGATGGTAGAGAGTGGTTCTTACACCACCAGGGTTGTGGATCAGATGGTAGAGAGTGGTGCTTACACCACCAGGGTTGTGGATCAGATGGTAGAGAGTGGTGCTTACACCACCAGGGTTGTGGATCAGTTGGTAGAGAGTGGTGCTTACACCACCAGGGTTGTGGGTCAGAGACCCGGGGCCACCCATATGTAAAATGGATGCATGTTGGCGAGCATGACTGTAAGGTGCTTTGGATAAAAGTGTCTGTTGAATGACACGTGTTAATAGTTAGTTAATAGTTAATTAGACCCCAGGTATCTCTTAAACCAGCAACACCAGGTATCTCTTAAACCACCAACACCAGGTATCTCTTAAACCAGCAACACCAGGTATCTCTTAAACCAGCAACACCAGGTCATATTCATTAGACCCCAGGTATCTCTTAAACCACCAACACCAGGTATCTCTTAAACCACCAACACCAGGTCATATTAATTAGACCCCAGGTATCTCTTAAACCAACAACACCAGGTCATGTTCATTAGACCCCAAGTATCTCTTAAACCAACAACACCAGGTCATATTCATTAGACCCCAGGTATCTCTTAAACCAGCAACACCAGGTATCTCTTAAACCACCAACACCAGGTATCTCTTAAACTACCAACACCAGGTCATATTCATTAGACCCCAGGTATCTCTTAAACCACCAACACCAGGTATCTCTTAAACCACCAACACCAGGTATCTCTTAAACCACCAACACCAGGTCATATTAATTAGACCCCAAGTATCTCTTAAACCAACAACACCAGGTCATATTCATTAGACCCCAGGTATCTCTTAAACCAGCAACACCAGGTATCTCTTAAACTACCAACACCAGGTCATGTTCATTAGACCCCAGGTATCTCTTAAACCACCAACACCAGGTCATGTTCATTAGACCCCAGGTATCTCTTAAACCAGCAACACCAGGTCATATTCATTAGACCCCAGGTATCTCTTAAACCAACAACACCAGGTATCTCTTAAACCACCAACACCAGGTCATATTCATTAGACCCCAGGTATCTCTTAAACTAAAAACACCAGGTATCTCTTAAACCAGCAACACCAGGTATCTCTTAAACCAGCAGCACCAGGTCATGTTCATTAAACACCAAACTGGAATACCAAGACTTGTCCAATGAGAAACCTTCATGTTCATTTTTGTATTTTTAATACTTTGCACCCTACTGAATACGATCCTGGGTGTATTCAGCGAGCCACCCCCTCCCCCCAGCTCTCTCTCTCTCTCCCCTCCCCCATCTATCTCTCCCTCCCCTTCTCTCTCTCCCTATCTCTGGCTTCACACAGAGACCTTCTAGTGATGATGACTGATGAAACAAATGTGACTTTTGACCCAGTATATCTTTTCATATTAGACTCACTTGATTCCAGTGTCTTCCTTTCTGTCAGAGTGGGGTAACTCTACACAGTAACCAATCACAGGGCTTGTATCAACTCAGGCCCTGACATGATAATAAATGCTGGTTGTCTGAAGAAATGGTGCTTTGCAAATAAGTTCTCTCAGTGTGGAAGTTGTATTATTCCTGTTATTTGTCAATAATAAATGTATTATAACATGCTCATCCCTCCCTCCCTCCCTCCCTCCCTCCCTCCCTCCCTCCCTCCCTCCCTCCCTCCCTCCCTCCCTCCCTCCCTCCCTCCCTCCCTCCCTCCCTCCCTCCCTCCCTCCCTCCCTCCCTCCCTCCCTCCCTCCCTCCCTCCCTCCCTCCCTCCCTCCCTCCCTCCCTCCCTCCCGTCCTCCCCCAGTCTCTGGTCTTCCTAGCCTGTATATCAGCTGCTGGACTAGTCCTGAGCCTCCTGCTGCTGTCTGTCTACCTGACCAGTGTGTGCTGCTGCAGGAAGGAGGAGGAGGAGGAGACCAAGACGCCTGACTCCTGCTGTGTCTCCTGGACCGCTGTCATCACTGGGCTCATCCTATGGTGAGTGGTACCACTGTAACTGATTGTATCTAACAGTACTGTACTACAGTAGTAGTGTAACTGGGACCTTTCTTCAGTCTGTCCCGGGTGAGGTTCATCCTATGGTGAGAGGTGTTGTCTTATATTACAGAATTACAAGCCAAGGTCTTTTAAGGCAGAATGCAAGGCACAGACGTTCGCTTCACCTAGCCAAATTCCACTAGAAGCAAACCAAATCTAGTATGTGGGGCTCCTTTAGTGTCTCGATCAGGGTTCTACAACTCTGGTTCTGTGATAGTGATGTACCACAGCTGGTATAGCTAATCAAGGTCCTGGCCAGCAGCTAATTAGTCCAATAAAGTGTTTAGGGTTGGAGTGAAACTCCAGGAGGGGAATTGGACAACCCTAGACCGCCCTCATGTGTTCTTGGTAAAGGCTTTGATGTGATCTTTGACATTCAGGAGTTGACCTCTGACCTCATTAACTCACACACACAGGCTGACGTGCTGAAGATACCAGATGCTCACTTTGGCCTGATCCACTTTGACACCGGATATTGTGGACTGAGGTCACTGTGACTAACCATGTTCCCTGATGACAGTCCTGCTCTCATTGTGTCTAAAGCAGACTACACTATGCACTGTCTATCACTAGACTACATTACCCTACACTATCACTAGACTACATTACCCTACACTATCTATTCACGTGTCCTGGGTGTGCACAGAACAGTGTCCATTGAGGCGTTATCCTTTGTCCTCTGAGATTGTGGGTTGCAACATTCACAATGTGCAGTTGTGCGTTGTCTCACTGCCACAAGCACAAAGACCCTTTTTGGATCTGTATGTTGGGCTGCCCACCTCATCACTATAGGACCTGCCCACCTCATCACTATGGGACCTGTTGGGCTGCCCACCTCATCACTATGGGACCTGTTGGGCTGCCTACCTCATCACTATGGGACCTGTTGGGCTGCCCACCTCATCACTATGGGACCTGTTGGGCTGCCCACCTCATCACTATGGGACCTGTTGGGCTGCCCACCTCATCACTATGGGATCGGCCCACCTCATCACTATAGGACCTGTTGGGCTTCCCACCTCATCACTATGGGATCGGCCCACCTCATCACTATGGGACCTGTTGGGCTGCCCACCTCATCACTATAGGACCTGTAGGGCTGCCCACCTCATCACTATAGGACCTGCCCACCTCATCACTATGGGACCTGTTGGGCTGCCCACCTCATCATTATGGGACCTGTTGGGCTGCCCACCTCATCACTATGGGAGCTGTTGGGCTGCCCACCTCATCACTATGGGACCTGTTGGGCTGCCTACCTCATCACTATGGGACCTGTTGGGCTGCCCACCTCATCACTATGGGACCTGTTGGGCTGCCCACCTCATCACTATAGGACCTGTTGGGCTGCCCACCTCATCACTATGGGATCGGCCCACCTCATCACTATAGGACCTGTTGGGCTTCCCACCTCATCACTATGGGATCGGCCCACCTCATCACTATGGGACCTGTTGGGCTGCCCACCTCATCACTATAGGACCTGTAGGGCTGCCCACCTCATCACTATAGGACCTGCCCACCTCATCACTATGGGACCTGTTGGGCTGCCCACCTCATCATTATGGGACCTGTTGGGCTGCCCACCTCATCACTATGGGAGCTGTTGGGCTGCCCACCTCATCACTATAGGACCTGTTGGGCTGCCCACCTCATCACTATGGGATCGGCCCACCTCATCACTATAGGACCTGTTGGGCTTCCCACCTCATCACTATGGGATCGGCCCACCTCATCACTATGGGACCTGTTGGGCTGCCCACCTCATCACTATAGGACCTGTAGGGCTGCCCACCTCATCACTATAGGACCTGCCCACCTCATCACTATGGGACCTGTTGGGCTGCCCACCTCATCACTATAGGACCTGCCCACCTCATCACTATAGCATCTGCCCACCTCATCACTATAGGACCTGTAGGGCTGCCCACCTCATCACTATAAGGACCTGTAGGGCTGCCCACCTCATCACTATAAGGACCTGTAGGGCTGCCCACCTCATCACTATAGGACCTGTTGGGCTGCCCACCTCATCACTATAGGACCTGTAGGGCTGCCCACCTCATCACTATGGGACCTGTTGGGCTGCCCACCTTATCACTATAGGACCTGTAGGGCTGCCCACCTCATCACTATAGGACCTGCCCACCTCATCACTATAGGACCTGTAGGGCTGCCCACCTCATCACTATGGGACCTGTTGGGCTGCCCACCTCATCACTATGGGACCTGTTGGGCTGCCTACCTCATCACTATGGGACCTGTTGGGCTGCCCACCTCATCACTATAGGACCTGCCCACCTCATCACTATGGGACCTGTTGGGCTGCCCACCTCATCATTATGGGACCTGTTGGGCTGCCCACCTCATCACTATGGGAGCTGTTGGGCTGCCCACCTCATCACTATGGGACCTGTTGGGCTGCCTACCTCATCACTATGGGACCTGTTGGGCTGCCCACCTCATCACTATGGGACCTGTTGGGCTGCCCACCTCATCACTATAGGACCTGTTGGGCTGCCCACCTCATCACTATGGGATCGGCCCACCTCATCACTATAGGACCTGTTGGGCTTCCCACCTCATCACTATGGGATCGGCCCACCTCATCACTATGGGACCTGTTGGGCTGCCCACCTCATCACTATAGGACCTGTAGGGCTGCCCACCTCATCACTATAGGACCTGCCCACCTCATCACTATGGGACCTGTTGGGCTGCCCACCTCATCATTATGGGACCTGTTGGGCTGCCCACCTCATCACTATGGGAGCTGTTGGGCTGCCCACCTCATCACTATAGGACCTGTTGGGCTGCCCACCTCATCACTATGGGATCGGCCCACCTCATCACTATAGGACCTGTTGGGCTTCCCACCTCATCACTATGGGATCGGCCCACCTCATCACTATGGGAC
Organism: Oncorhynchus kisutch; assembly: GCF_002021735.2. Taxonomy (NCBI): domain Eukaryota; kingdom Metazoa; phylum Chordata; class Actinopteri; order Salmoniformes; family Salmonidae; genus Oncorhynchus; species Oncorhynchus kisutch. The sequence continues at coordinate 11,783,479 of NW_022261983.1, forward strand.
CTGTTGGGCTGCCCACCTCATCACTATAGGACCTGTAGGGCTGCCCACCTCATCACTATAGGACCTGCCCACCTCATCACTATGGGACCTGTTGGGCTGCCCACCTCATCACTATAGGACCTGCCCACCTCATCACTATAGCATCTGCCCACCTCATCACTATAGGACCTGTAGGGCTGCCCACCTCATCACTATAAGGACCTGTAGGGCTGCCCACCTCATCACTATAAGGACCTGTAGGGCTGCCCACCTCATCACTATAGGACCTGTTGGGCTGCCCACCTCATCACTATAGGACCTGTAGGGCTGCCCACCTCATCACTATGGGACCTGTTGGGCTGCCCACCTTATCACTATAGGACCTGTAGGGCTGCCCACCTCATCACTATAGGACCTGCCCACCTCATCACTATAGGACCTGTAGGGCTGCCCACCTCATCACTATGGGACCTGTTGGGCTGCCCACCTCATCACTATGGGACCTGTTGGGCTGCCTACCTCATCACTATGGGACCTGTTGGGCTGCCCACCTCATCACTATGGGACCTGTTGGGCTGCCCACCTCATCACTATGGGACCTGTTGGGCTGCGCACCTCATCACTATAGGACCTGTTGGGCTGCCCACCTCATCACTATGGGATCGGCCCACCTCATCACTATAGGACCTGTTGGGCTTCCCACCTCATCACTATGGGATCGGCCCACCTCATCACTATGGGACCTGTTGGGCTGCCCACCTCATCACTATAGGACCTGTAGGGCTGCCCACCTCATCACTATAGGACCTGCCCACCTCATCACTATGGGACCTGTTGGGCTGCCCACCTCATCATTATGGGACCTGTTGGGCTGCCCACCTCATCACTATGGGACCTGTTGGGCTGCCCACCTCATCACTATAGGACCTGTTGGGCTGCCCACCTCATCACTATGGGATCGGCCCACCTCATCACTATAGGACCTGTTGGGCTTCCCACCTCATCACTATGGGATCGGCCCACCTCATCACTATGGGACCTGTTGGGCTGCCCACCTCATCACTATAGGACCTGTAGGGCTGCCCACCTCATCACTATAGGACCTGTCCACCTCATCACTATGGGACCTGTTGGGCTGCCCACCTCATCACTATAGGACCTGCCCACCTCATCACTATAGCATCTGCCCACCTCATCACTATAGGACCTGCCCACCTCATCACTATAGGACCTGCCCACCTCATCACTATAGGACCTGTAGGGCTGCCCACCTCATCACTATAGGACCTGCCCACCTCATCACTATAGGACCTGCCCACCTCATCACTATAGGACCTGTAGGGCTGCCCACCTCATCACTATAGGACCTGTAGGGCTGCCCACCTCATCACTATAGGACCTGTAGGGCTGCCCACCTCATCACTATAGGACCTGTAGGGCTGCCCACCTCATCACTATAGGACCTGTAGGGCTGCCCACCTCATCACTATAGGACCTGTTGGGCTGCCCACCTCATCACTATAGGACCTGTAGGGCTGCCCACCTCATCACTATAGGACCTGTAGGGCTGCCCACCTTATCACTATAGGACCTGTAGGGCTGCCCACCTCATCACTATAGGACCTGTATGGCTGCCCACCTCATCACTATAGGACCTGTTGGGCTGCCCACCTCATCACTATAGGACCTGTAGGGCTGCCCACCTCATCACTATAGGACCTGTAGGGCTGCCCACCTCATCACTATAGGACCTGTTGGGCTGCCCACCTCATCACTATAGGACCTGCCCACCTCATCACTATAGGACCTGTAGGGCTGCCCACCTCATCACTATAGGACCTGTAGGGCTGCCCACCTCATCACTATAGGACCTGTAGGGCTGCCCACCTCATCACTATAGGACCTGTTGGGCTGCCCACCTCATCACTATAGGACCTGTAGGGCTGCCCACCTCATCAGTATAGGACCTGTAGGGCTGCCCACCTCATCAGTATAGGACCTGTAGGGCTGCCCACCTCATCAGTATAGGACCTGTAGGGCTTGAAAGAGAACAACAAATGATTCCTCCTCCCAATGAAAGAGAACAACAAATGATTCCTCCTCCCAATGAAAGAGAACAACAAATGATTCCTCCTCCCAATGAAAGAGAACATCAAATTATTCCCCCTCCCAAAGTGCTTGATTGAGTTGGCACTGTGAAGAGCTTAATCTTGTGACAGAGCTCTAAGTGCTGAAGGTAATTGAGTTAGTTAGCTGATAACATTCCAGGGGGGGGGGACAAGCCCAGCTCTGACTGGTCTCTCTTACACCAAACCTAGTGTGGTGCTAAGTGCTATGGCATGATGCTGTTCAGCCTGACCAAGGAGCGATGTGTAAACTCTTGAATGTCTGGGCTCTGAACGGCTCTCTGTTTCCCATAGAAACGTCACTTCATTTACATTTTAAAGCTCACACAATTCAGCAACCTACCCCCCTGTAGGAAATACTATCTTAGTATTATGATATGAAATGTGTTAACCCTTCACTGACTGGCGCCAGACTGCAAACGTGACTTTGTGTTGTAACAGGATCACAGAGCATTCAGCTTACCACCCATATATGAATTACTATCTTAGAAAAGCTTAATAAAATGTTTATTTAACCAACAAGTGCTGCGTGAAACCTTTTCTGTCTGGGTTCTGGTTGGCTTTCACCTTTCCTCAGTACAGCTGGTCTAGTAAAACCTCTACTATTGTGGTGATATACAGTGCCTTGCGAAAGTATTCGGCCCCCTTGAACTTTGCGACCTTTTGCCACATTTCAGGCTTCAAACATAAAGATATAAAACTGTATTTTTTTGTGAAGAATCAACAACAGGTGGGACACAATCATGAAGTGGAACGACATTTATTGGATATTTCAAACTTTTTTAACAAATCAAAAACTGAAAAATTGGGCGTGCAAAATTATTCAGCCCCCTTAAGTTAATACTTTGTAGCGCCACCTTTTGCTGCGATTACAGCTGTAAGTCGCTTGGGGTATGTCTCTATCAGTTTTGCACATCGAGAGACTGAATTTTTTTTCCCATTCCTCCTTGCAAAACAGCTCGAGCTCAGTGAGGTTGGATGGAGAGCATTTGTGAACAGCAGTTTTCAGTTCTTTCCACAGATTCTCGATTGGATTCAGGTCTGGACTTTGACTTGGCCATTCTAACACCTGGATATGTTTATTTTTTAACCATTCCATTGTAGATTTTGCTTTATGTTTTGGATCATTGTCTTGTTGGAAGACAAATCTCCGTCCCAGTCTCAGGTCTTTTGCAGACTCCATCAGGTTTTCTTCCAGAATGGTCCTGTATTTGGCTCCATCCATCTTCCCATCAATTTTAACCATCTTCCCTGTCCCTGCTGAAGAAAAGCAGGCCCAAACCATGATGCTGCCACCACCATGTTTGACAGTGGGGATGGTGTGGTCAGTGTGATGAGCTGTGTTGCTTTTACGCCAAACATAACGTTTTGCATTGTTGCCAAAAAGTTCAATTTTGGTTTCATCTGACCAGAGCACATTCTTCCACATGTTTGGTGTGTCTCCCAGGTGGCTTTTGGCAAACTTTAAACAACACTTTTTATGGATATCTTTAAGAAATGGCTTTCTTCTTGCCACTCTTCCATAAAGGCCAGATTTGTGCAATATACGACTGATTGTTGTCCTATGGACAGAGTCTCCCACCTCAGCTGTAGATCTCTGCAGTTCATCCAGAGTGATCATGGGCCTCTTGGCTGCATCTCTGATCAGTCTTCTCCTTGTATGAGCTGAAAGTTTAGAGGGACGGCCAGGTCTTGGTAGATTTGCAGTGGTCTGATACTCCTTCCATTTCAATATTATCGCTTGCACAGTGCTCCTTGGGATGTTTAAAGCTTGGGAAATCTTTTGTATCCAAATCCGGCTTTAAACTTCTTCACAACAGTATCTCGGACCTGCCTGGTGTGTTCCTTGTTCTTCATGATGCTCTCTGCGCTTTTAACGGACCTCTGAGACTATCACAGTGCAGGGGCATTTATACGGAGACTTGATTACACACAGGTGGATTGTATTTATCATCATTAGTCATTTAGGTCAACATTGGATCATTCAGAGATCCTCACTGAACTTCTGGAGAGAGTTTGCTGCACTGAAAGTAAACGGGCTGAATAATTTTGCACGCCCAATTTTTCAGTTTTTGATTTGTTAAAAAAGTTTGAAATATCCAATAAATGTCTTTCCACTTCATGATTGTGTCCCACTTGTTGTTGATTCTTCACAAAAAAATACAGTTTTATATCTTTATGTTTGAAGCCTGAAATGTGGCAAAAGGTCGCAAAGTTCAAGGGGGCCGAATACTTTCGCAAGGCACTGTAACTAAACAGGCTCACAGCTTTCAGTTAACTACTCCTGTAGGAAATAAAATACAACTATAATATTTGTGCCTGGACTTTTGGGCGAATATCAGTTTCCCTTTTCTACAGCCAAGCCAACCTGGAACCTTGGTCATGTAACTTTGGGAATGGCCAAGCCAACCTGGAACCTTGGTCATGTAACTTTGGGAATGGCCAAGCCAACCTGGAACCTTGGTCATGTAACTTTGGGAATGGCCAAGCCAACCTGGAACCTTGGTCATGTAACTTTGGGAATGGCCAAGCCAACCTGGAACCTTGGTCATGTAACTTTGTGAATGGCCAAGCCAACCTGAAACCTTGGTCATGTAACTTTGGGAATGGCCAAGCCAACCTGGAACCTTGGTCATGTAACTTTGGGAATGGCCAAGCCAACCTGGAACCTTGGTCATGTAACTTTGGGAATGGCCAAGCCAACCTGGAACCTTGGTCATGTAACTCTGGGAATGGCCAAGCCAACCTGGAACCTTGGTCATGTAACTTTGGGAATGGCCAAGCCAACCTGGAACCTTGGTCATGTATCTTTGGGAATGGCCAAGCCAACCTGGAACCTTGGTCATGTAACTTTGGGAATGGCCAGGCCAACCTGGAACCTTGGTCATGTAACTCTGGGAATGGCCAAGCCAACCTGGAACCTTGGTCATGTAACTCTGGGAATGGCCAAGCCAACCTGGAACCTTGGTCATGTAACTCTGGGAATGGGTTTTATGGTGTTTGTGTAAGTAAGCATTTCACTGTGAATTCTACACCTGTTGTGTTCGGCGCATGTGACCAATACAATTTGATTTGGTTTCTGTAATTGTCCATGTGGTTGCTGTAATAGGGGAAAAGCCTAGTGACACTAACACATTAATGACCTCCGTCCTCCACCTCTCAGCTACTCACCTTCTCCACAAGAGCCTTAGTGACTGGATGCTCTGTCCTGGTCTTAAATGAGGTCCTGTTCTTGTTAATGTGATTTGGGAATGTGGTTTGGTTTCCTGTACAAGGTTATTTTCAGATGTGGTCTTCCATAAATCAACAAGCTCAATAACAGTCGTTTGTCTGATGTAGCTCCTCTCATCTGGTGGCTGAGTTGTTGGACAGGAGACTTCTACTGAAAGATGTTTCAACGTTGACTTGGAGGGAAACGGTGTCCTTGGTTCGCTATAGCTAGTAGGGTTTAGTGCTGGGCTGGAACAAAAGTGTGCAATGCCCGTTGCAGCCCCCAGGACTAGTGCCCACTGATAGCATGTTGTTTTTATGTTGTCTAATGGTTTTTATTATAACCCGAAGACTTTAATCCAATAGCCTGTCTTTTTATTTCTCTGTCCTTTGTGTTATGAGTCACAGGGTTTTAATGATTGGATGATGTCACCGGGCAGTTTCATGTTATATCATGTTATTCCATTCTATTACCTTCTCTAATTGGAATATATCATTCTGATTAACATGGACTGTTGGATCATTCAACCAGGCCTAACATGTTAGATGGTATGGGTGGAGGTAGTGACTGTTGGATCATTCAACCAGGCCTAACATGTTAGATGGTATGGGTGGAGGTAGTGACTGTTGGATCATTCAACCAGGCCTAACATGTTAGATGGTATGGGTGGAGGTAGTGTTGGATCATTCAACCAGGCCTAACATGTTAGATGGTATGGGTGGAGGTAGTGTTGGATCATTCAACCAGGCCTAACATGTTAGATGGTATGGGTGGAGGTAGTGTTGGATCATTCAACCAGGCCTAACATGTTAGATGGTATGGGTGGAGGTAGTGTTGGATCATTCAACCAGGCCTAACATGTTAGATGGTATGGGTGGAGGTAGTGACTGTTGGATCATTCAACCAGGCCTAACATGTTAGATGGTATGGGTGGAGGTAGTGTTGGATCATTCAACCAGGCCTAACATGTTAGATGGTATGGGTGGAGGTAGTGTTGGATCATTCAACCAGGCCTAACATGTTAGATGGTATGGGTGGAGGTAGTGTTGGATCATTCAACCAGGCCTAACATGTTAGATGGTATGGGTGGAGGTAGTGTTGGATCATTCAACCAGGCCTAACATGTTAGATGGTATGGGTGGAGGTAGTGTTGGATCATTCAACCAGGCCTAACATGTTAGATGGTATGGGTGGAGGTAGTGTTGGATCATTCAACCAGGCCTAACATGTTAGATGGTATGGGTGGAGGTAGTGTTGTATCATTCAACAAGGCCTAACATGTTAGATGGTATGGGTGCTAGGCGGAGTTCAGGTTATAATTATTATCCCAATCCTTCTTCCTCCTATTGCTATCATGTGCTAGCAGAAGTAAGACTGGAACATAGCATCAACAGGAACTGAAAATATAGTTTCAACAAGCAGGCATATGACTTTTGTACAGTTGACCTCTTCATGCACTTGCAAAGTCTACCACTGATTCTTAATCTCAAGCTGAAGCAAAACATGAATCATTGTACTTTTGTCATCACAGGTAGAATTGTAATGTACAGATATTATAACATTTCTTTCAGATAATTCAACCAGGCCTAACATGTTAGATGGTATGGGTGGAGGTAGTGACTGTATCATTCAACCAGGTCTAACATGTTAGATGGTATGGGTGGAGGTAGTGACTGTATCATTCAACAAGGTCTAACATGTTAGATGGCATGGGTGGAGGTAGTGACTGTTGTATCATTGAGTCGGAGTATGTGAGTGGAGTGGAGCTGGAGAGAGGAGTGGAGTGGAGTGAAGAGTGGAGTGAGGAGCGGAGCTGGAGAGAGGAGTGGAGCTGGAGTGAGGAGAGGTGTGGAGCTGGAGAGAGGAGTGGAGCTGGAGTGAGGAGTGGAGTGGAGCTGGAGTGGAGTGGAGCTGGAGTGGATCTGGAGAGAGGAGTGGAGCTGGAGTGAGGAGTGGAGTGGAGCTGGAATGAGGAGCGGAGCTGGAGTGAGGAGTAGAGTGGAGCTGGAATGGAGCGGAGCGTGCCCAATTTGACTGGTGTGCAGAGCTCTTCTCCTCCGCTTCATTACCGCTCCAGTAGCGCTCAGTTCACCAGCTCAGGGCATGTCCGGCCCAGCATGCATTGGTGTGCTGCTACCTACAGCCCCTTGCTTTAGCTACTGTCATGGAGTTCACTAAATATGTTCATAAAGAAACTGGTAAACACACAGGTGTTAATTAAATCAAGGTGACTTACAAAGATGAGGACCAAGAGAAAGAGAGGGAGTGAGGTAATGTAGTGTTGTCATGGATCCCTCCAGAACTTTCATTACACACACCTGTCCCCTATTCCCACTGATTGTACTTGTATATATGTGCCCTTTGGTTTCCATTGGGCGCTAGATTATTGTTACTATGTCTGTTGGTGTGTGTGAGTGCCTGTGCTGTGTGTTTTGTCTTTCGTGCCCTTGTGGATTGCGCAGATGATTACGTGTCTCGCCCTGTGTGTTCATCATTGTGCACGTTCATCATTGTGCGCGTGTGTTATTTATTTGAGGTGCTCCTCACTCTTTTGTTTTGGGTTTCTACCCTGTGTTTTGTTACATGTTTGTTTGGTCTTCGTCCCCGTGCCTTTACACGGCGTAATTTAGGCTTCATTTCAGAAAACGATTACGCATTCCTGCGCCTGTCTCTCGATCCTTCATGCCAACGTGACAAGTGTCCACAACTAAAGATTCATTGTGGAAACTGAAAAGACACGTATCCCAAAAGCATGATGGGATACTTCCTACGTGCTAAAAGAAAGGAATGAGGTGTGTAGATAACTGTGTCATTGTAGCAAAGTATTTATTTACAAAAAATCTGATCTCTTAAAAGTTGAATTCATTTTTTGTTTATTATTTATACAATAGGTCGTAATTGATTGTGTCTCAATAGGCCTGGCATATTTCCATTTTCAAGGAGCTTTCCGTTTTGATTGGGTTATTTAGCCTAAAAACCTTCAGGCCTACCTACTGTATGGAAAACATAAATAAACTATCTCAGCCTGGGGTGTTTAGCATCCCCATTGGCCCTGCCAGTGTAGAGAGGATAGTCTTCTCTGCTGGCCGGATCTCCAGAAACCATTACATGAGCATGAAGCCACAGACTGGCCAAACTCATGTTTCTAAAATGAATTTAAAGGCACTGTAGACTGAGCCTAATAAGGCATTTTTCTTTTAATTTGTATTTAATTCTAAATAAGTCACAACTTATAGACTATAATGATTTAATACAACTAAATGTTATTTAAATGCTGAGAGCTTTATGTCCCTACCAGCCTATTGTGTCCCACTCGCAAATGCTTCATAATGTGTTTCATTGTAGGTTATAGCCTTGAAATAGTAAACTACTTTAGACAAGAGCCCTATGGCCAATGGCACCCTATTCACTATACAGTGCACTGCTTTAGACCAGAGCCCTGTGTACACTATATAGGAAATGGGTTGGCATTTGGGACGCAAACAGAGATCCTCATGCAGGAAATGCAGAAATCTGCACCCGGCACAACAAAGTAGCTAAGGTGCAGTTAGATAAGTGATTTGCTCTCTCTGACGAAGGTGTGACTGAACGCTTGGCAAATAAATGACTGTCCTTTATGGATCTAAGTATGCTGAGGTGTCTTCCTTCAGTAGAGATCTTAGTGCAGCTTTTGTATGCAGATCTGAGAGAGAGGGTGAGAGAGGGATAGAGAGAGAGAGAGATAGATAGAGAGAGAGAGACAGAGAGAGAGCAGAGAGTGATGGAGAGAGACAGAGAGAGAGAGAGTGATGGAGAGAGACAGAGGGAGAGAGAGCAGAGAGTGATGGAGAGAGACGGAGGGAGAGAGAGTGATGGCGCGAGACAGAGAGAGCAGAGAGTGATGGAGAAAGACAGAGGGACAGAGAGAGAGAGAGAGTGATGGAGAGAGACGGAGGGAGAGAGAGTGATGGAGAGAGACAGAGAGAGCAGAGAGTGACGGAGAGAGACGGAGGGAGAGAGAGTGATGGAGAGAGACAGATAGGGAGAGAGTGATGGAGAGAGACAGAGAGAGCAGAGAGTGACGGAGAGAGACGGAGGGAGAGAGAGTGATGGAGAGAGACAGAGAGAGCAGAGAGTAACGGAGAGAGACGGAGGGAGAGAGAGTGATGGAGAGAGACAGAGAGGGAGAGAGTGATGGAGAGAGACAGAGAGAGCAGAGAGTGACGGAGAGAGACGGAGGGAGAGAGAGTGATGGAGAGAGACAGAGAGAGCAGAGAGTAACGGAGAGAGACGGAGGGAGAGAGAGTGATGGAGAGAGACAGAGAGAGAGAGAGTGATGGAGAGAGACAGAGAGAGCAGAGAGTGACGGAGAGAGACGGAGGGAGAGAGACAGAGAGAGAGAGAGTGATGGAGAGAGAAGGAGGGAGAGAGAGTGATGGAGAGAGACAGATAGGGAGAGAGTGATGGAGAGAGACAGAGAGAGCAGAGAGTGACGGAGAGAGACGGAGGGAGAGAGAGTGATGGAGAGAGACAGATAGGGAGAGAGTGATGGAGAGAGACAGAGAGAGCAGAGAGTGACGGAGAGAGACGGAGGGAGAGAGAGTGATGGAGAGAGACAGAGAGAGCAGAGAGTAACGGAGAGAGACGGAGGGAGAGAGAGTGATGGAGAGAGACAGAGAGGGAGAGAGTGATGGAGAGAGACAGAGAGAGCAGAGAGTGACGGAGAGAGACGGAGGGAGAGAGAGTGATGGAGAGAGACAGAGAGAGCAGAGAGTAACGGAGAGAGACGGAGGGAGAGAGAGTGATGGAGAGAGAGAGTGATGGAGAGAGACAGAGAGAGCAGAGAGTGACGGAGAGAGACGGAGGGAGAGAGACAGAGAGAGAGAGAGTGATGGAGAGAGAAGGAGGGAGAGAGAGTGATGGAGAGAGACAGAGAGAGCAGAGAGTGATGGAGAGAGACGGAGGGAGAGAGAGTGATGGAGAGAGACAGAGAGAGCAGAGAGTAACAGAGAGAGACGGAGGGAGAGAGACAGAGAGAGCAGAGAGTGACGGAGAGAGACGGAGGGAGAGAGAGTGATGGAGAGAGACAGAGAGTGACGGAGAGAGACGGAGGGAGAGAGAGTGATGGAGAGAGACAGAGAGAGAGAGAGAGTGATGGAGAGAGACAGAGAGAGCAGAGAGTGACGGAGAGAGACGGAGGGAGAGAGAGAGCGCTGGAGCACTTGGTCTAGCAGTGTGTGTAGTGGAGCACAGTAATACTATCAGGGTACAAATTGTATTTCATAAAGCCTGCATGTGCTGGGCTTGAACTTTTGGGACTATTCCATTGGTTACATTGTGCCAACGAGGCAATCCTGATCAAGTACAGCTGGGAGAAAACAACCACTTTGAAGTCATGTGTGTAGCAGTGTACCTCTATAGCTCAGTGTTATTTAACCCTGGTCCTGGGGACACAGAGGGGGCACGTTTTACACACCCGATTCCACTAACTCATCATCAAACCTTTGACTAGTGGAATCAGGTGTGATAATGCCAGGGCATGCTGGAGTAATGGACGGTGGAGAGACAGGACCATCCTAGTCTCAGGGCATGCTGGAGTAATGGACGGTGGGGATACAGACCGTCCTAGTCTCAGGGTTCTGGAGTAATGGACGGTAGAGATACAGGACCATCCTAGTCTCAGGGTTCTGGAGTAATGGATGGTAGAGATACAGGACCATCCTAGTCTCAGGGGTCTGGAGTAATGGACGGTGGAGATACAGACCGTCCTAGTCTCAGGGTTCTGGAGTAATGGACGGTAGAGATACTGGACCATCCTAGTCTCAGGGCATGCTGGAGTAATGGACGGTAGAGACACAGGACCATCCTAGTCTCAGGGTTCTGGAGTAATGGACGGTAGAGACACAGGACCATCCTAGTCTCAGGGTTCTGGAGTAATGGACGGTAGAGATACAGACCATCCTAGTCTCAGGGTTCTGGAGTAATGGACGGTAGAGATACAGACCATCCTAGTCTCAGGGTTCTGGAGTAATGGACGATAGAGATACAGACCATCCTAGTCTCAGGGCATGCTGGAGTAATGGACGGTGGAGAGACAGACCATCCTAGTCTCAGGGTTCTGGAGTAATGGACGGTAGAGATACAGACCATCCTAGTCTCAGGGTTCTGGAGTAATGGACGGTAGAGATACAGGACCATCCTAGTCTCAGGGCATGCTGGAGTAATGGACGGTGGAGAGACAGACCATCCTAGTCTCAGGGCATGCTGGAGTAATGGACGGTAGAGATACAGACCGTCCTAGTCTCAGCGCATGCTGGAGTAATGGACGGTGGAGATACAGACCATCCTAGTCTCAGGGTTCTGGAGTAATGGACGGTAGAGATACAGGACCATCCTAGTCTCAGGGCATGCTGGAGTAATGGACGGTGGAGAGACAGACCATCCTAGTCTCAGGGTTCTGGAGTAATGGACGGTAGAGATACAGACCATCCTAGTCTCAGGGTTCTGGAGTAATGGACGGTAGAGATACAGGACCATCCTAGTCTCAGGTCATGCTGGAGTAATGGACGGTGGAGAGACAGACCATCCTAGTCTCAGGGTTCTGGAGTAATGGACGGTAGAGATACAGGACCATCCTAGTCTCAGGGCATGCTGGAGTAATGGACGGTGGAGAGACAGACCGTCCTAGTCTCAGGGCATGCTGGAGTAATGGACGGTAGAGATACAGGACCATCCTAGTCTCAGGGCATGCTGGAGTAATGGACGGTGGAGATACAGACCATCCTAGTCTCAGGGTTCTGGAGTAATGGACGGTAGAGATACAGGACCATCCTAGTCTCAGGGCATGCTGGAGTAATGGACGGTGGAGATACAGACCATCCTAGTCTCAGGGTTCTGGAGTAATGGACTGTAGAGATACAGACCATCCTAGTCTCAGGGTTCTGGAGTAATGGACGGTAGAGATACAGACCATCCTAGTCTCAGGGTTCTGGAGTAATGGACGGTAGAGATACAGACCATCCTAGTCTCAGGGTTCTGGAGTAATGGACAGTAGAGATACAGACCATCCTAGTCTCAGGGTTCTGGAGTAATGGACGGTAGAGAGACAGGACCATCCTAGTCTCAGGGTTCTGGAGTAATGGACGGTAGAGATACAGGACCATCCTAGTCTCAGGGTTCTGGAGTGATGGACAGTAGAGATACAGACCATCCTAGTCTCAGGGTTCTGGAGTAATGGACGGTAGAGATTCAGGACCATCCTAGTCTCAGGGTTCTGGAGTAATGGACGGTAGAGATACAGACCATCCTAGTCTCAGGGTTCTGGAGTAATGGACGGTAGAGAGACAGTACCATCCTAGTCTCAGGGTTCTGGAGTAATGGACGGTAGAGATACAGACTGATATCAATCATGGTTATGATGCTCCAGAGACAGGGTGCACAGTGGTACATACTCTCTCTCTCGCTCGCTCGCACACACACACACACACACACACACACACACACACACACACACACACACACACACACACACACACACACTTACAGGATGTGTTTCCGTCATAACACCTCTCCCCCCCCCCCACCCCCCCCCCCCCCCACCCCCCTTCCTCTGGCTCTCCGGTGGGGGGTGATAACAGTATGCTTGTTCTGTCCATCTGGCTGCCTGCATCTGTTTAAAGATGTCTTATATTCATTCTGTGGAGTGGACCGTAATATAATGTTTTTATTGCAGCAGGTGGTGATACTCCACAAGTGCTTCAGTGAACATATTAAACCAAAAATGTAGGCATTTACATCAGAAGTAAAGTGTTCTACCTAGTAACAATGATTTAAATGTGTTGAATCACACATTTCTCTGCTACTCTCCTTCTCTCTGTTTTCCTGGCCAGACTCTAGAACATGTGCAGTTAGTTAGTGACCAGACTCTAGAACATTGGCAGTTAGTTAGTGACCAGACTCCAGAACATTGGCAGTTAGTTAGTGACCAGACTCCAGAACATTGGCAGTTAGTTAGGGACCAGACTCTAGAACATTGGCAGTTAGTTAGTGACCAGACTCCAGAACATTGGCAGTTAGTTAGGGACCAGACTCCAGAACATTGGCAGTTAGTTAGTGACCAGACTCTAGAACATTGGCAGTTAGTTAGTGACCAGACTCTAGAACATTGGCAGTTAGTTAGTGACCAGACTCTAGAACATTGGCAGTTAGTTAGTGACCAGACTCTAGAACATTGGCAGTTAGTTAGTGACCAGACTCCAGAACATTGGCAGTTAGTTAGTGACCAGACTAGAACATTGGCAGTTAGTTAGTGACCAGACTAGAACATTGGCAGTTAGTTAGTGACCAGACTCCAGAACATTGTCAGTTAGTTAGTGACCAGACTCTAGAACAGTGTCAGTTAGTTAGTGACCAGACTCCAGAACATTGGCAGGTAGTTAGTGACCAGACTAGAACATTGGCAGCTAGTGAATGACTGAAGGATATGAAGGTCAGTGTGCATACATGGTGGGATGGGGGTTGGTGCACCATGACAGAGATCCTGGTCTGCTCTGTCCAATACAGTGATTGATGACTTACATCCTCAGGGACACAGAACCTTCCTAAAACCTGTCCCAGTGTGTCTAACCTATGACCTCTAACATAATGACCTCACTGGTACCAGATGTGATGGACAAGTATCATTATTAATGGGGGACATGAGTACAGGTCTACTGGGAGGTAGTAGCATTGTAATGTCTAGGCAAACGTGTCCTGTTACAACACAGCCTAAAGGAACGTTGAGAATGCATGGTGCCAGACAGGTTTCTGTCTGTGTCTCGTCCCTTGGGGCTGTGGTTTTGGGGATTTGGGTTGATTTAACCCTTTGACACGTACAAACACACAAGTGTGATCATTCAACAGTGGTCCCTGCAGTGTTCCCTCAAACTGGGGTGATTAGAACGCTTATTAGATTTTTTACAACTTGATTGGAGTCCACCTACATGATGATTAGGAAAGTCACACACCTGTCTATATGAGGTCCCACAGTTGACAGTGTATGTCAGAGCAAGAACCAAGCCATTGGGTTGAAGGAATTATCCATCGAGCTCAGAGACAGGATTGTGTCGAGACACAGATCTGGGGAAGGGTACCAAAAAAGGTGCATTTCTAAATAAAAAAAGGTTTTTGCTTTGGGGTATTTTGGGGGTGTTTTGGGGGTATTGTTATGGGGTATTGTGTGTAGATTGATGAGGGAAAAATATATTTATATTTAGAATAAGGCTGTCATATAACAAAATGTGGAAAAAGTGAAGGGGTCTGAATACTTTCTGAATGCTCTGTATATATGGTGCATTGGTACCGCTTGCTGTGCGGTAGCAGAGACAAGCAACTATGACTTGGGTGGCTAGAGTCTTTTTTAGGGCCTTCCTCTGACACCGCCTGGTATAGAGGTCCTGGGTGGCAGGGAGCTGGGTCCCAGTGATGTACTAGAGTCATTATCCATGTCAGAGTATCCTGTCCATTCTGGGATACAGGTCCTCTGACACCGCCTGGTATAGAGGTCCTGGATGGCAGGGAGCTGGGTCCCAGTGATGTACTGGAGTCATTATCCATGTCAGAGCAGCCTGTCCATTCTGGGGTACAGGTCTTCTGACACCGCCTGGTATAGAGGTCCTGGATGGCAGGGAGCTGGGTCCCAGTGATGTACTGGAGTCATTATCCATGTCAGAGCAGCCTGTCCATTCTGGGGTACAGGTCCTCTGACACCGCCTGGTATAAAGGTCCTGGATGGCAGGGAGCTGGGTCTCAGTGATGTACTGGAGTCACTATCCATGTCAGAGGAGCGTGTCCATTCTGGGGTACAGGTCCTCTGACACCGCCTGGTATAGAGGTCCTGGATGGCAGGGAGCTGGGTCCCAGTGATGTACTGGAGTCATTATCCATGTCAGAGCAGCCTGTCCATTCTGGGGTACAGGTCTTCTGACACCGCCTGGTATAGAGGTCCTGGATGGCAGGGAGCTGGGTCCCAGTGATGTACTGGAGTCATTATCCATGTCAGAGCAGCCTGTCCATTCTGGGGTACAGGTCCTCTGACACCGCCTGGTATAGAGGTCCTGGATGGCAGGGAGCTGGGTCTCAGTGATGTACTGGAGTCACTATCCATGTCAGAGGAGCGTGTCCATTCTGGGGTACAGGTCCTCTGGGCATAATGGCCCAAGTTGTCCTACTACAGAACAGTCCGTTTCAGCAAGGTGGCTCGGTAACCATGCCAGTGCAGCTCAGCTTGGCTCAGTAGTGTGAAACAGGGTATCAGAGTGTCCTGTACTTGAGAGAGATGTTTCCTCTACAGAGAAAGAAGATATATTTAACCAATGTGTCACAACGACACAATGACACATGTTGCTAAGTGTGAAGTCTAGCGACGGGGTGAGGAGACGAGCGGAAGGAAGGAAAGAAGGAGGAGATATTGGAGGAAAGAGAGAAGGAAAGGCGAGATCTATAATCACCCTTCAGAGACCTCTCTTCTTCCTATAGAAAGCTGCAGTGTGATAGGCTGCATATTGCATCATCCAAGGTGGTATAGCAGTTCAGACGTCTTTTGTCCTCGTCTTGTCGTGTCATGTATATATATATATATTTACAACTTTTTCACATACATTTTATTTTTATTTTCCATCAACTCATCTTCAAAACACTCTCCTGCAACCCGCCTCACCAATGTATATTTATAAAGTATTATTTACCTCAAATCTGTAATCCTCCAAGAAGCTAGCCTGAAACTAGCCAGAAGCTAATCCAGAAGCTAACCAGAAGCTAGTTCAGAAGCTAGTTAGCTCCTTTACTGGCAAATCGTTAGTATTCAGCTAACCACGGTTTGTGGTCATCAGCTATCCTTTAGCTTGAAAATCTATCGCCAGTTCTGTACGGCGCAGCGCAGCTCGGAACGGAACATACCGGACCAATTTTTCTCTCCATGTCCCTGGATTTCGACTGCTCTCTGGACATTCATACCCGGATCTCACAGCTAGCTAGCTGCTATCCGTGTGACTATCGGCCTTCGTCGATTCCGGAGCAAACATCAATTATTCCGGAGCTAGCCAGCTCCGTCAATCACTCCTGAGTTCCATCAATCACTCCTGGGCTGCAGTCACCTATCCGGACCCGTTTTACTGCCTACGCGGAGCCCCACCGGGCCTTCACAACTGGACTGCCGACGTTATCTACCCGAAGGAGATCCGGCTGGCTCCTCCGTCGCGACGTTACCTGAACGCCCATCTGCGGCCTGCTAACCGTTAGCTGTCTTACCGGCTGCTATCTGAATAGACAATCGGACAATTTATTTATTTTTATTATTATTATGTTTTCTTCTTGGGCCTCTATAACTATATCTATTGTTTTTATTTTTGTTGTTGTGTGATTTGGGATGAATCCCCTCTACCACACGGAACCCCACTAATCTACTGACGGAACGCAAGAGGTGGCTAACAACAGACCTCCATCCTATGCTAGCTTGCTACCGATGCCCTGGCTAGCTGTCTAAATCACCAACCAACCTCTCCACTCACTGGACCCTTTTAATCACTCGACTAAGCATGCCTCTCCTTAATGTCAATATGTCTTGTCCATTGCTGTTCTGGTTAGTGTTTATTGGCTTATTTCACTGTAGAGCCTCTAGTCCTGCTCACTATACCTTATCCAACCTATTAGTTCCACCACCCACACATGCAATGACATCTCCTGGTTTCAATGATGTTTCTAGAGACAATATCTCTCTCTTCATCACTCAATACCTAGGTTTACCTCCACTGTATTCACATCCTACCATACATTTGTCTGTACATTATACCTTGATGCTATTTTATCGCCCCCAGAAACCTCCTTTTACTCTATGTTCCAGACGTTCTAGACGACCAATTCTCATAGCTTTTAGCCGTACCCTTATTGTACTCCTCCTATGTTCCTCTGGCGATGTAGAGGTGAATCCAGGCCCTGCAGTGCCTAGCTCCACTCCTATTCCCCAGGCGCTCTCTTTTGACGACTTCTGTAACCGTAATAGCCTTGGTTTCATGCATGTTAACATTAGAAGCCTCCTCCCTAAGTTTGTTCTATTCACTGCTTTAGCACACTCTGCCAACCCGGATGTTCTAGCTGTGTCTGAATCCTGGCTTAGGAAGACCACCAAAAATTCAGACATTTTAATTCCAAACTACAACATTTTCAGACAAGATAGAACTGCCAATGGGGGCGGTGTTGCAATCTACTGCAAAGATAGCCTGCAGAGTTCTGTCCTACTATCCAGGTCTGTACCCAAACAATTTGAACTGCTACTTTTAAAAATCCACCTCTCTAAAAACAAGTCTCTCACCGTTGCCGCCTGCTATAGACCACCCTCTGCCCCCAGCTGTGCTCTGGACACCATATGTGAACTGATTGCCCCCCATCTATCTTCAGAGTTCGTGCTGCTAGGCGACCTAAACTGGAACATGCTTAACACCCCAGCCATCCTACAATCTAAACTTGATGCCCTCAATCTCACACAAATTATCAATGAACCTACCAGGTACCTCCCCAAAGCCTTAAACACGGGCACCCTCATAGATATCATCCTAACCAACTTCCCCTCTAAATACACCTCTGCTGTCTTCAACCAAGATCTCAGTGATCACTGCCTCATTGCCTGCATCCGTAATGGGTCAGCGGTCAAACGAACTCCACTCATCACTGTAAAACGCTCCCTGAAACACTTCTGCGAGCAGGCCTTTCTAATCGACCTGGCCGGGGTATCCTGGAAGGATATTGATCTCATCCCGTCAGTAGAGGATGCCTGGTTATTTTTTTTAAATGCCTTCCTAACCATCTTAAATAAACATGCCCCATTCAAGAAATTTAGAACCAGGAACAGATATAGCCCTTGGTTCTCCCCAGACCTGACTGCCCTTAACCAACACAAAAACATCCTATGGCGTTCTGCATTAGCATCGAACAGCCCCCGTGATATGCAGCTGTTCAGGGAAGCTAGAAACCATTATACACAGGCAGTTAGAAAAGCCAAGGCTAGCTTTTTCAAGCAGAAATTTGCTTCCTGCAACACTAACTCAAAAAAGTTCTGGGACACTGTAAAGTCCATGGAGAATAAGAACACCTCCTCCCAGCTGCCCACTGCACTGAAGATAGGAAACACTGTCACCACTGATAAATCCACCATAATTGAGAATTTCAATAAGCATTTTTCTACGGCTGGCCATGCTTTCCACCTGGCTACTCCTACCCCGGACAACAGCACTGCACCCCCAACAGCAACTCGCCCAAGCCTTCCCCATTTCTCCTTCTCCCAAATCCATTCAGCTGATGTTCTGAAAGAGCTGCAAAATCTGGACCCCTACAAATCAGCCGGGCTAGACAATCTGGACCCTTTCTTTCTAAAATTATCTGCCGAAATTGTTGCCACCCCTATTACTAGCCTGTTCAACCTCTCTTTCGTGTCGTCTGAGATTCCCAAAGATTGGAAAGCAGCTGCGGTCATCCCCCTCTTCAAAGGGAGGGACACTCTTGACCCAAACTGCTACAGACCTATATCTATCCTACCGTGCCTTTCTAAGGTCTTCGAAAGCCAAGTCAACAAACAGATTACCGACCATTTCGAATCTCACCATACCTTCTCTGCTATGCAATCTGGTTTCAGAGCTGGTCATGGGTGCACCTCAGCCACGCTCAAGGTCCTAAACGATATCTTAACCGCCATCGATAAGAAACATTACTGTGCAGCCGTATTCATTGATCTGGCCAAGGCTTTCGACTCTGTCAATCACCACATCCTCATCGGCAGACTCGACAGCCTTGGTTTCTCAAATGATTGCCTCGCCTGGTTCACCAACTACTTCTGATAGAGTTCAGTGTGTCAAATCGGAGGGTCTGCTGTCCGGACCTCTGGCAGTCTCTATGGGGGTGCCACAAGGTTCAATTCTTGGACCGACTCTCTTCTCTGTATACATCAATGAGGTCGCTCTTGCTGCTGGTGAGTCCCTGATCTACCTCTACGCAGACGACACCATTCTGTATACTTCCGGCCCTTCTTTGGACACTGTGTTAACAACCCTCCAGGCAAGCTTCAATGCCATACAACTCTCCTTCCGTGGCCTCCAATTGCTCTTAAATACAAGTAAAACTAAATGCATGCTCTTCAACCGATCGCTACCTGCACCTACCCGCCTGTCCAACATCACTACTCTGGACGGCTCTGACTTAGAATACGTGGACAACTACAAATACTTAGGTGTCTGGTTAGACTGTAAACTCTCCTTCCAGACCCATATCAAACATCTCCAATCCAAAGTTAAATCTAGAAATGGCTTCCTATTTCGCAACAAAGCATCCTTCACTCATGCTGCCAAACATACCCTTGTAAAACTGACCATCCTACCAATCCTCGACTTTGGCGATGTCATTTACAAAATAGCCTCCAATACCCTACTCAACAAATTGGATGCAGTCTATCACAGTGCAATCCGTTTTATCACCAAAGCCCCATATACTACCCACCATTGCGACCTGTACGCTCTCGTTGGCTGGCCCTTGCTTCATACTCGTCGCCAAACCCACTGGCTCCATGTCATCTACAAGACCCTGCTAGGTAAAGTCCCCCCTTATCTCAGCTCGCTGGTCACCATAGCATCTCCCACCTGTAGCACACGCTCCAGCAGGTATATCTCTCTAGTCACCCCCAAAACCAATTCTTTCTTTGGCCGCCTCTCCTTCCAGTTCTCTGCTGCCAATGACTGGAACGAACTACAAAAATCTCTGAAACTGGAAACACTTATCTCCCTCACTAGCTTTAAGCACCAACTGTCAGAGCAGCTCACAGATTACTGCACCTGTACATAGCCCACCTATAATTTAGCCCAAACAACTACCTCTTTCCCAACTGTATTTAATTTTTATTTATTTATTTATTTTGCTCCTTTGCACCCCATTATTTTTATTTCTACTTTGCACATTCTTCCATTGCAAAACTACCATTCCAGTGTTTTACTTGCTATTTTGTATTTACTTCGGCACCATGGCCTTTCTTTTGCCTTTACCTCCCTTATCTCACCTCATTTGCTCACATTGTATATAGACTTGTTTATACTGTATTATTGACTGTATGTTTGTTTTACTCCATGTGTAACTCTGTGTCGTTGTATCTGTCGAACTGCTTTGCTTTATCTTGGCCAGGTCGCAATTGTAAATGAGAACTTGTTCTCAACTTGCCTACCTGGTTAAATAAAGGTAAAATTAAAAAATTGCGGACAGGCAGTATTGTGGGATACATCTCATTTCAATAGCACTCTTCTTTGTGCCTTTGATTCAGCTGTTTTTATTGGTTTGATTGAGTTACAGATGAAGATGAAACAAAGTGCCCCTCCCCTCAAATCTTTCCCGCAACTATTTTTAAAAGCAATTTAGTTTGTTACTTGATTTGGACCAAGATTTAGTTCCAATGTGAACATGAAGAAATTAAAAAAGTTCTCTGTTTTTAATGTTTATTTCTTCTGTTGCAGCTCTGCTGTTGGAGTGGGTTTCTATGGTAACAGTCAGACCAATGACGGGGTGTACCAGCTGACCTACTCCCTCCACAATGCCAACCACACTCTGGGTGGCCTCAACAGCTTGGTAAGATACCAGGACACAGCTCAGTAGAGACCTGTACACTGGTACAGTTGGCTAAGGGCAGAATTGTAACTTGAGGTCAGTGTGCGTAGCTTCCATTTTCATGCCAGTCTTCCATTGAAATGTTGTTATTCAATATTCAATACAGCTAGTAGCTATTTGTCTTGTATAACCCCAGTCCTTCTATCTACAATGTAGTGGTATGTTGTTATGGACTCTGTAAATATCACTGTAGTGGTATGTTGTTATGGACTCTGTAAATATCACTGTAGTGGTATGTTGTTATGGACTCTGTAAATATCACTGTAGTGGTATGTTGTTATGGACTCTGTAAATATCACTGTAGTGGTATGTTGTTATGGACTCTGTAAATATCACTGTAGTGGTATGTTGTTATGGACTCTGTAAATATCACTGTAGTGGTATGTTGTTACGGACTCTGTAAATATCACTGTAGTGTTCTGTTGTTATGGACTCTGTAAATATCACTGTAGTGGTATGTTGTTATGGACTCTGTAAATATCACTGTAGTGGTATGTTGTTATGGACTCTGTAAATATCACTGTAGTGGTATGTTGTTATGGACTCTGTAAATATCACTGTAGTGGTATGTTGTTACGGACTCTGTAAATATCACTGTAGTGTTCTGTTGTTATGGACTCTGTAAATATCACTGTAGTGGTATGTTGTTATGGACTCTGTAAATATCACTGTAGTGGTATGTTGTTACGGACTCTGTAAATATCACTGTAGTGTTCTGTTGTTATGGACTCTGTAAATATCACTGTAGTGGTCTGTTGTTATGGACTCTGTAAATATGACTGTAGTGGTCTGTTGTTATGGACTCTGTAAATATGACTGTAGTGGTCTGTTGTTATGGACTCTGTAAATATGACTGTAGTGGTCTGTTGTTATGGACTCTGTAAATATGACTGTAGTGGTATGTTGTTATGGACTCTGTAAATATCACTGTAGTGGTATGTTGTTATGGACTCTGTAAATATCACTGTAGTGGTATGTTGTTATGGACTCTGTAAATATCACTGTAGTGGTATGTTGTTATGGACTCTGTAAATACCACTGTAGTGGTCTGTTGTTATGGACTCTGTAAATATGACTGTAGTGGTATGTTGTTATGGACTCTGTAAATATCACTGTAGTGGTATGTTGTTATGGACTCTGTAAATATCACTGTAGTGGTATGTTGTTATGGACTCTGTAAATATCACTGTAGTGGTATGTTGTTATGGACTCTGTAAATATCACTGTAGTGGTCTGTTGTTATGGACTCTGTAAATACCACTGTAGTGGTCTGTTGTTATGGACTCTGTAAATACCACTGTAGTGATCTGTTGTTATCCAGTTCGGTAAATAACAACTACAAGCTTATTTTACATGCAACAAAGGTTTCCTTTGTTGATGGAGGGTTCATCATCTGTCCCAGTAAAATCACACGCCCCGGGGGGCTCTATCCCCTTATGATCCCCCAGTCCTGGTAGGGGGTGACTGGTGGTGGAGCCTGGTCCCTTCTGGTGGTGACCTGCTTCCAGCCCATGGAGTGTGGCGGGGGGTGATGGAATTGAAGTGGGGGTTTAGAGGGGGTGGATGGAATGGAAGTGGGGGGTGTAGTAACAGGGGTGATGGAATAGAGAAATGGTAAAGGGGTGAGGTGTAGTAACAGGGTGATGAATAGAGGAGAGGTAGAGGAGAGGTAGAGGAGTGGTAGAGGAGAGGTAGAGGGGTGGTAGAGGAGAGGTAGAGGAGAGGTAGAGGAGAGGTAAAGGAGAGGTAGAGGAGTGGTAGAGGAGTGGTAGAGGAGAGGTAGAGGGGTGGTAGAGGAGAGGTAGAGGAGAGGTAGAGGAGAGGTAGAGGAGAGGTAGAGGAGAGGTAAAGGAGAGGTAGAGGAGAGGTAAAGGAGAGGTAGAGGAGAGGTAGAGGAGAGGTAGAGGAGAGGTAGAGGAGAGGTAAAGGAGAGGTAGAGGAGAGGTAGAGGAGAGGTAGAGGAGAGGTAGAGGAGAGGTAAAGGAGAGGTAGAGGAGAGGTAAGGAGAGGTAGAGGAGGTAGAGGAGAGGTAGAGGGGTGGTAGAGGAGAGGTAGAGGAGAGGTAGAGGAGAGGTAGAGTAGGGGAGAGGTAGAGGAGAGTTAGAGGAGAGGTAAAGGAGAGGTAGAGGAGAGGTAGAGAGAGGTAGAGGAGAGGTAGAGGGGCGGTAGGTAGAGGGGCGGGTAGAGGAGAGGTAGAGGAGAGGTAGAGGAGAGGTAGAGGGGTGGTAGAGGAGAGGTAGAGGAGAGGTAGAGGAGAGGTAGAGGAGTGGTAGAGGAGTGGTAGAGGAGAGGTAGAGGAGAGGTAGAGGAGAGGTAAAGGAGAGGTAGAGGAGAGGTAAAGGAGAGGTAGAGGAGAGGTAGAGGAGAGGTAAAGGAGAGGTAGAGGAGAGGTAGAGGAGAGGTAGAGGGACAGTAGAGGGGCGGTAGAGGAGAGGTAGAGGGAGAGGTAGAGGAGAGGTAGAGGGTGGTAGACGAGAGGTAGAGGGAGAGGTAGAGGAGAGGTAGAGGAGTGGTAGAGGAGAGGTAGAGGAGTGGTAGAGGAGAGGTAGAGGAGAGGTAGAGGAGAGGTAGAGGGGCGGTTAGAGGGGCGGTAGAGGAGAGGTAGAGGAGAGGTAAAGGAGAGGTAGAGGAGAGGTAGAGGAGTGGTAGAGGAGAGGAGAGGTAGAGGAGAGGTAGAGGAGTGGTAGAGGAGAGGTAGAGGAGAGGTAGAGTAGGGGGAGAGGTAGAGGAGAGGTAGAGGAGAGGTAGAGGAGAGGTAGAGGAGAGGTAAAGGAGAGGTAGAGGAGAGGTAAAGGAGAGGTAGAGGAGAGGTAGAGGTAGAGGAGA
>NW_022261983.1:11812271-11817271 GCF_002021735.2 Oncorhynchus kisutch
CCAGGCCAGGCAGACCTATAGACCTATAGACTGTGAGGCTTCCACCTCTCCTTCCAGACCAGGTAGACCTATAGACTGTGAGGCTTCCACCTCTCCTTCCAGGCCAGGCAGACCTATAGACCTATAGGCTGTGAGGCTTCCACCTCTCCTTCCAGACCAGGTAGACCTATAGGCTGTGAAGCTTCCACCTCTCCTTCCAGACCAGGTAGACCTATAGGCTGTGAGGCTCCCACCTCCCCTTCCTGTTGGTCGGGCTGGGGTGAAAGATGAACGTTGTGGTGTGTGGTGGGGGCAGGGCAGGGCATCAGAGCAGTTTCCTGGCAATCAGAGACCTTCCCGAGGGACCTGGGGAGGAGAGGAGGATGTGTTACATCGTGTCCTTACTGTCTTACAGTAAAAGTATTCGGCCCCCTTGAACTTTGCGACCTTTTGCCACATTTCAGGCTTCAAACATAAAGATATAAAACTGTATTTTTTTGTGAAGAATCAACAACAAGTGGGACACAATCATGAAGTGGAACGACATTTATTGGATATTTCAAACTTTTTTAACAAATCAAAAAACGAAAAATTATTATACAGTTTTATATCTTTATGTTTGAAGCCTGAAATGTGGCAAAAGGTCGCAAAGTTCAAGGGGGCCGAATACTTTCGCAAGGCACTGTAGCTCTCTGGCTCCATACTGTCAGGTTACTCTGTTCGAAGTGGTACTCTATTCCCTATGAATTTCACTACTGTTGACCTATACAGCGGGAACAATAGTACTATATACTGTATATACAGTACCAGTCAAAAGTATAGACACACCTACTCAAGGGTTTCTTTATTTTTACTATTTTCTACATTGCGCTTGATGTTTTTTTGTGACTGCACTTGAAGAAACTTTCTGTCTTAAAGTAATGATGGACTGTCATTTCTCTTTGTTTATTTGAGCTGTTCTTGCCATAATATGGACTTGGTATTTTACCAAATAGGGGTATCTTCTGTATACCACCCCTACCTTGTCACAACACAACTAATTGCCTCAAACGCATTAAGAAGGAAAGAAATTCCACAAATTAACTTTTAAAAAGGCACACCCGTTAATTGAAATGCATTCCAGGTGACTACCTCATGAAGCTGGTTGAGAGAATGCCAGGAGTGTGCAAAGCTGTCATCAATGCAAAGGGTGGCTACTTTGAAGAATGTAAAATCTAAAATGGATTTTGATTTGTTTAACTTTGTCTTGGTTACTACATGATTCCATATGTGTTATTTCATCATGTTGATGTCTTCATTATTATATACTATTATTCTACAATGTAGAAAAAATACAGAAAAACTCTTGAATGAGTAGGTGTGTTCAAACATTTGATTGGTTCTGTATGTATGGTATGTATGGTATGTATGGTATGTATGGTATGGTATGTATGGTATGGTATGTATGGTATGGTATGTATGGTATGTATGGTATGTATGGTATGGTATGGTATGGTATGTATGGTATGTATGGTATGTATGGTATGTATGGTATGGTATGTATGGTATGTATGGTATGTATGGTATGGTATGTATGGTATGGTATGGTATGGTATGGTATGGTATGGTATGGTATGTATGGTATGGTATGGTATGGTATGGTATGGTATGGTATGGTATGGTATGTATGGTATGGTATGGTATTGTGTGTGTGTGTGTCAGTGTGTGTGTTATGCAGTTCAGGAAACTGTGTCGTTACAACACTAGCTTACTACTGGGACTCATTCAGGAAACTGAGTGGGCCTGAGGAGAATGTCAACAACACCAAGGTGGAGACTGAAGCATGGTGATGCAATTTACTAGCACATAACTGGATTGGTTTTGATACTGTCAACATAGCCTAGTCTAAGATACTAGTTGAACTAGCTGAACTAGGACTGGTTTTGATACTGTCAACATAGCCTAGTCTAAGATACTAGTTGAACTAGGATTGGTTTTGATACTGTCAACATAGCCTAGTCTAAGATACTAGTTGAACTAGGATTGGTTTTGATACTGTCAACATAGCCTAGTCTAAGATACTATCTGAAGTAGCTGAACTAGGACTGGTTTTGATACTGTCAACATAGCCTAGTCTAAGATACTAGCTGAGCTAGGATTGGTTTTGATACTGTCAACATAGCCTAGTCTAAGATACTAGCTGAACTAGGATTGGTTTTGATACTGTCAACATAGCCTAGTCTAAGATACTAGCTGAACTAGGATTGGTTTTGATACTGTCAACATAGCCTAGTCTAAGATACTAGCTGAACTAGCTGTACTAGGATTGGTTTTGATACTGTCAACATAGCCTAGTCTAAGATACTAGCTGTACTAGGACTGGTTTTGATACTGTCAACAAGCTTTTGACTGGTACTGTATATACTACAACAACTTGGAGTGGCAGATTTAAGGCATTGGCTCTAATAATGTTCTTAGGTAGTTCTGCTAGAGGCCAGTACTATACATAGTAGAGTTCTGCTAGTGACCAGTACTAGACATAGTAGAGTTCTGCTAGTGACCAGTACTAGACATACTAGAGTTCTGCTAGTGACCAGTACTAGACATGGTAGAGTTCTGCTAGTGACCAGTACTAGACATGGTAGAGTTCTGCTAGTGACCAGTACTAGACATAGTAGAGTTCTGCTAGAGGCCAGTACTAGACATGGTAGAGTTCTGCTAGAGGCCAGTACTAGACATAGGAGAGTTCTGCTAGAGGTCAGTACTAGACATACTAGAGTTCTGCTAGAGACCAGTACTAGACATGGTAGAGTTCTGCTAGAGGCCAGTACTAGACATAGGAGAATTCTGCTAGTGACCAGTACTAGACATGGGAGAGTTCTGCTAGCGGCCAGTACTAGACATGGTAGAGTTCTGCTAGAGGCCAGTACTAGACATAGGAGAATTCTGCTAGTGACCAGTACTAGACATGGGAGAGTTCTGCTAGCGGCCAGTACTAGACATGGTAGAGTTCTGCTAGAGGCCAGTACTAGACATGGTAGAGTTCTGCTAGTGACCAGTACTAGACATGGGAGAGTTCTGCTAGCGGCCAGTACTAGACATGGTAGAGTTCTGCTAGAGGCCAGTACTAGACATAGGAGAATTCTGCTAGTGACCAGTACTAGACATGGGAGAGTTCTGCTAGCGGCCAGTACTAGACATGGTAGAGTTCTGCTAGAGGCCAGTACTAGACATAGGAGAATTCTGCTAGTGACCAGTACTAGACATGGGAGAGTTCTGCTAGCGGCCAGTACTAGACATGGTAGAGTTCTGCTAGAGGCCAGTACTCTTCCCTTCTCCATCTCTCTCTCTCTCTCTCTCTCTCTCTCTCCCTTCTCCATCTCTCTCTCTCTCCCTTCTCCATATCTCTCTCGACCCCTTCTCTATCTCATCTCTCTCTCTCTCGCCCACCATCTTCTCTATCTCATCTCTCTCTCTCTCGCACACCATCTTCTCTATCTCATCTCTCTCTCTTCCAGGTCTCCAGTTCTCTGGGCAGTATGGAGGTGGGTCTGCAGCAGCACCTGAATCGTCTGGATGAGATCTTTGCTACGCGGGGAGACTATGTCCAGGCCTTGAGGTTCATGGGTCAGATGGCTGACAACATCATCAGACAGCTGACCGCCATGCAGGACCTCAGCAAGGCCAAGGTGGACCTGTCGGCCATCGCTGATCAGACAGATTACGTAGAATACTACAGGTGAGAAGAGGAAACAGACAGACAGACAGACCTGTCGGCCACCGCTGATCAGACAGATTACGTAGAATACTACAGGTGAGAAGAGGAAACAGACAGACAGACAGACAGACCTGTCGGACATCGCTGATCAGACAGAGAGACAGACAGACAGACAGACCTGTCGGCCATCGCTGATCAGAC
This sequence comes from Oncorhynchus kisutch, assembly GCF_002021735.2. NCBI lineage: Eukaryota > Metazoa > Chordata > Actinopteri > Salmoniformes > Salmonidae > Oncorhynchus > Oncorhynchus kisutch. The sequence goes on from NW_022261983.1 coordinate 11,816,149, forward strand.
AGACAGACAGACCTGTCGGCCATCGCTGATCAGGCAGACAGACAGACAGACCTGTCGGCCATCGCTGATCAGACAGACAGACAGACAGACCTGTCGGCCATCGCTGATCAGACAGATCACGTAGAGTACTACAGGTGAGAAGAGGAGACAGACAGAAAGACAGACAGTCAGATAGACAGGGAGACAGGTAGGCCGGCGGACATGCAGACAGTGGGATAGACAGACAGACAGACAGACAGACAGGCAGACAGACAGACAGGCAGGCAGGCAGGCAGACAGACCAGTGAAGTGCTGCTGTCACTGGCCTATGTCTATTATAACTCCTCATGTTGACTACCAGCCAGTCTATGTGTCTCCTCTCATTGTAGTCAAGGCTCTAGACTGGGCCTGTTGCTCCGGCCTGACTGACTGGTGTAATCTGACACCTATATATATTGGTTTTCCAAGGCTGGTGAGTCAGTGTGTTATGAAGTGACTGCTAGAGGGGGTACTGTGGATGCGGTATGTATTGATGAAGAGGTGTTGTTTCACTGAGGGCAGAGGGGGATGGAAGGCACTCTTTCTTTCTCTCTTATTCTCGTTCTCTCACTCACACTTCCACCCCCTACCTCTCTCTCTTTCTCTCACTCCCACTCCCACCCCTACCTCTCTCTCTTTCTCTCACTCTCACTCCCACCCCCACCTCCTACCTCTTTCTCTCTCTCACTCCCACTCCCACCTCCTACCTCTCTTTCTCTTACTCCCACTCCCACCTCCTACCTCTCTCTCTTTCTCTCTCTCACTCCCACTCCCACCTCCTACCTCTCTTTCTCTCTCTCACTCCCACTCCCACCTCCTACCTCTCTCTCTTTCTCTCACTCCCACTCCCACCTCCTACCTCTCTCTCTTTCTCTCTCTCACTCCCACTCCCACCCCCTACCTCTCTCTCTCTCTCTCACTCCCACCTCCTACCTCTCTCTCTTTCTCTCTCTCACTCCCACTCTCACCTCCTACCTCTCTCTCTCTCTCTCTCACTCCCACTCCCACCTCCTACCTCTCTCTCTTTCTCTCTCTCACTCCCACCTCTCTCTCTTTCTCTCTCTCACTCCCACTCCCACCTCCTACCTCTCTCTTCCTCTCTCTC
>NW_022261983.1:11822271-11829771 GCF_002021735.2 Oncorhynchus kisutch
CTCTCTCTCTCTCTCTACCTCTCCCTGTTTCTCTCTTTCTGTCTCGCTCTACCTCTCCCTGTTTCTCTCTACCTGTCCCTGTCTCTCTCTTTCTCTCTTTGTCTCTCTCTCCCTGTTTCTCTCTTTCTCTCTCTCTACCTCTCCCTGTTTCTCTCTTCTCTCTCTCTCTACCTCTCCATGTTTCTCTTTCTCTCTCTCTCTCTCTCTCTCTCTACCTCTCCCTGTTTCTCTCTTTCTGTCTCTCTCTCTACCTCTCCCTGTTTCTCTCTTTCTGTCTCTCTCTCTACCTCTCCCTGTTTCTCTCTTTCTGTCTCTCTCTCTACCTCTCCCTGTTTCTCTCTTTCTATCTCTCTCTACCTCTCCCTGTTTTCTCTCTTTCTGTCTCTCTCTACCTCTCCCCTTTTCTCTCTTCTGTCCTCTCTCTACCTCTCCCTTTTTCTCTCTTACCTCTCCCTGTTTCTCTCTTTCTCTCTCTCTACCTCTCCCTGTTTCTCTCTCTCTCTCTACCTCTCCCTGTTTCTCTCTCTCTCTCTCTCTCCCTGTTTCTCTCTCTCTCTCTCTCTACCTCTCCCTGTTTCTCTCTCTCTTTCTCTCTCTCTACCTCTCCCTGTTTCTCTCTCTCTTTTCTCTCTCTCTACCTCTCCCTCTCCCTGTTTCTCTCTTTCTATCAATCTCTTTACCTCTCCCTGTTCTCTCTTCTCTCTCTCTACCTCTCCCTGTTTCTCTCTTTCTATCACTCTCTACCTCTCCCTGTTTCTCTCTTTCTCTCTCTCTACATCTCCCTGTTTCTCTCTTTCTGTCTCTCTCTCTACCTCTCCCTGTTTCTCTCTTTCTGTCTCTCTCTCTACCTCTCCCTGTTTCTCTCTTTCTGTCTCGCTCTACCTCTCCCTGTCTCTCTCTTTCTCTCTCTCTACCTCTCCCTGTTTCTCTCTTTCTCTCTCTCTACCTCTCCCTGTTTCTCTCTCTCTCTCTCTCTCTCTCTCTCTCTCTCTCTCTCTCTCTCTCTCTCTCTCTCTCTCTACCTCTCCCTGTTTCTCTCTTTCTGTCTCGCTCTACCTCTCCCTGTTTCTCTCTTTCTGTCTCTCTACCTCTCCCTGTCTCTCTCTTTCTCTCTTTCTCTCTCTCTCCCTGTTTCTCTCTTTCTCTCTCTCTACCTCTCCCTGTTTCTCTATTTCTCTCTCTCTCTACCTCTCCCCTGTTTCTCTTTCTCTCTCTCTCTCTACCTCTCCCTGTTTCTCTCTTTCTGTCTCTCTCTCTACCTCTCCCTGTTTCTCTCTTTCTCTCTCTCTACCTCTCCCTGTTCTCTCTTTCTCTCTCTACCTCTCCCTGTTTCTCTCTCTCTCTCTCTCTCTCTCTCTCTCTCTCTCTCTCTCTCTCTCTCTCTCTCTCTCTCTCTCTCTCTCTCTCTCTCTCTGTTTCAGGATCATGGTGTTTGGGGTGATATCTCTGGTCCTGAGCTGGGCATCACTAGGAGCAGGCACTGCTACTGCCGTGGTGAGTGTCTGTTCTGTCCCGTCATCGCCAAACATGCTCGAATTAAAAAACGGATTCAAGTGATCTCATTCTTATGTCTTTTGTGATGTCATGGTCAGGTTGTGTTCTGATTGCAAAATGATCGTTTTTTTACGTCTTTCACTGGTTATAATCTGATTATCTGGCCAGATAGCAACCAAACTATGACCTGTCCTACACATACACTATCTATGCAAAAGTATGTGGACACCCTTTCAAATTAGTGTATTCAGGTAGTTCAGCCACACCCATTGCTGAAAGGTATATAAAGTCGAGCATACATCCATACATACACCATATACAAACATTGGCAGTAGAATGGATTTAATGAAGATCTCAGTGACTTTCAATGTGACACCGTCATAGGATGATACCTTTCCTCCAAGTCAGTTCATTAAATGTCTGCCCTGCTAGCACTGCCCTGGTCAACTGTAAGTGCTGTTATTGTGAAGTGGAAACGTCTAGGAGCAACAACGGCTCAGCCACAAAGTGGTAGGCCACACAAGCTGGAAGAACTTGACTGGCTGCACAGAGCCTGACCTCAACTCCATAGAAACACCTTTGGGATGAATTGGAACACCGACTGCGAGCCAGGCCTAATCACCCAACTTCAGTGCCCGACCTCACTATTGCTCTTGTGGCTGAAGTGTAGTCCCACAGCAATGTTCCAACATCTAGTGGAAAGTCTTCCCAGAAGAGTGGAAGATGTTATAGCAGCAAAGAGGGGACCAACTCCATATTAATGGCCATGATTTGGAATGAGATGTTTGAGGAGCAAGTGTCCACATACTGGCCATGTAGTTTATGTGTGTCTACAGTATGTCTAGTCTTAGTGGGGTTAATGGGGCAGACTTTGTTAATAACAGGGCCATTCAGGATCCCTCTCCCCCTCCCTCCATCCCAGAGAGGAGCCAGCATGATGGGACTAGATTATCCAGAGGCTGGGCAGCTGTGCTTCTGACGCAGGCAGGAGGGAGGGAGGAGGGATTGAGTGACATGAGGAAATCATGAGCCTACATTTATTTGACCAGAACATACCCTGCAACAGTATCACAACAGTCAGAATTACAGTATGCATGCCATGTTGACATCACTGACCAGTTTATCCACAAGATCATTGTTCCTCCTCCTCCTCAACCCAGATCATTGTTCCTCCTCCTCCTCAACCCAGATCATTGTTCCTCCTCCTCCTCAAACCAGATCATTGTTCCTCCTCCTCCTCAACCCAGATCATTGTTCCTCCTCCTCCTCAAACCAGATCATTGTTCCTCCTCCTCCTCAAACCAGATCATTGTTCCTCCTCCTCCTCAAACCAGATCATTGTTCCTCCTCCTCCTCAACCCAGATCATTGTTCCTCCTCCTCCTCAAACCAGATCATTGTTCCTCCTCCTCCTCAACCCAGATCATTGTTCCTCCTCCTCCTCAAACCAGATCATTGTTCCTCCTCCTCCTCAAACCAGATCATTGTTCCTCCTCCTCCTCCTGGCCATGTAGTATATGTGTGTCTACAGTATGTCTAGTCTTAGTGTTTTTTTGGAGGCAGACTTTGTTAATAAAAGGGACATTCAGGATCCCTCTCCCCCCTCCCTCCATCCCAGAGAGGAGCCAGCATGATGGGACTAGGACTATCCAGAGGCTGGGCAGCTGTGCTTCTGACGCAGGCAGGAGGGGAGGGAGGGAGGGAGGGAGGGAGGGAGGGAGGGAGGGAGGGAGGGAGGGAGGGAGGGAGGGAGGGAGGGAGGGAGGGAGGGAGGGAGGGAGGAGGGACATGAGGAAATCATGAGTCTACATTTATTTGACCAGAAAATACCCTGCAACAGTATCACAACAGTCAGAATTACAGTAATGTATGCCATGTTGTCATCACTGACCAGTTTATCCACAAGATCATTGTTCCTCCTCCTCAAACCAGATCATTGTTCCTCCTCGTCATCCTCCTCCACCTCCTCAAACCAGATCATTGTTCCCTCTCCTCCTCCTCCACCTCCTCAAACCAGATCATTGTTCCCTCTCCTCCTCAAACCAGATCATTGTTCCTCCTCCTCCTCCTCCTCCTCCTCCTCCTCAACCCAGATCATTGTTCCTCCTCCACCTCAAACCAGATCATTGTTCCTCCTTCTCCTCCTCAACCCAGATCATTGTTCCTCCTCCTCCTCAACCCAGATCATTGTTCCTCCTCCTCCTCCTCCTCCTCAACCCAGATCATTGTTCCTCCTCCTCCTCCTCCTCCTCAACCCAGATCATTGTTTCTCCTCCTCCTCCTCCTCCTCAACCCAGATCATTGTTCCTCCTCCTCCTCAACCCAGATCATTGTTTCTCCTCCTCCTCCTCCTCCTCAACCCAGATCATTGTTCCTCCTCCTCCTCTTCAACCCAGAATATTGTTCCTGCTCCTCCTCCTCCTCAACCCAGATCATTGTTTCTCCTCCTCCTCCTCCTCCTCAACCCAGATCATTGTTCCTCCTCCTCCTCTTCAACCCAGAATATTGTTCCTGCTCCTCCTCCTCCTCAAACCAGATCATGTTCGTCCTCCTCCTCAACCCAGAATATTGTTCCTCCTCCTCCTCCTCAACCCTGATCATTGCTCCTCCTCAACTCCTCATCTCCCAACAATAAGAGAGGGAGAGAAATATTTGGTCATAGAAATATAATGTCAATAGATCATGACTATATAGATTACCTCTAAACTTCTAGTCATGTCATTGTATTTCTATGTGTATGGGGATGGGGATGGGGATTTTTTTTGGCTTGCCAGTAATTGCTTATGCATGCACATCAACAGGCTCTCTCCCTACACACACAAACATGCACACGCATGCACGGTCCTTGCTATCTGGGTTCCTTGGGACATCTAACTCTGAGGTCACCCCATTAAAGTTGAAATGTGAAATGGTTGAGGTAAGGGTTAAGGTTAGGGTTATGGTTAGAGTTTAGGGTTGGGATGTCCCAAGAATCCCGGATAGCACTAACCACACACACACACACACACAGACTGTATGCCATGGTTGGTTCTGCTACTTTCAGCACAGGTTAAAGAGGCGTGTAGACTGTTGTTACTAACAGCCCTCTTGTGTGATCTTTAGTTGATTTACTTTGACAATATGCTATTTTCTGTCACAGCCTCCATCGACTGTCTAATAAAACAAAACAGTCATTGAGATTCTGGGAAGGGATTTGAGTCTGAAGTGTTTATGACGGGTCCCTCAATTTTCTTTGTTCTGTAAGATCACTGTCCATTTCGAATGGAGTTGACTCCAATACTGCACAGTATATTATCTTTGTTTCCCCTGCAGGGCAGCAGTGACTTCTGACAGTATATTATCTTGTTTCCCCTGCAGGGCACCCAGTGACTTCTGACAGTATATTATCTTGTTTCCCCTGCAGGGCAGCAGTGACTTCTGACAGTATATTATCTTGTTTCCCCTTCAGGCACCAGTGACTTCTGACAGTATATATCTTGTTTCCGCCTTCAGGGCACCCAGTGACTTCTGACATTATATTATCTTGTTTCCCCTTCAGGGCACCAGTGACTTCTGACAGTATATTATCTTGTTTCCCCTTCAGGGCACCAATGACTTCTGACATTATATTATCTTGTTTCCCCTTCAGGGCACCAGTGACTTCTGACATTATATTATCTTGTTTCCCCTTCAGGGCACCAGTGACTTCTGACAGTATATTATCTTGTTTCCCCTTCAGGGCACCGGTGACTTCTGACAGTAAATATTATCTTGTTTCCCCTGCAGGGCAAACCGGTGACTTCTGACGGTATATTACTTGTTTCCCCTGCAGGGCACCAGTGACTTCTGACAGTATATTATCTTGTTTCCCCTGCAGGGCCCCAGTACTTCTGACAGTATAATTATCTTGTTTCCCCTTCAGGGCACCAGTGACTTCTGACATTATATTATCTTGTTTCCCCTTCAGGGCACCAGTGACTTCTGACAGTATATTATCTTGTTTCCCCTTCAGGGAACCAGTGACTTCTGACAGTATATTATCTTGTTTCCCCCTTCAGGGCACCAGTGACTTCTGACAGTATATTATCTTGTTTCACCCTTCAGGGCACCGGTGACTTCTGACATTATATTATCTTGTTTCCCCTTCAGGGCAACCAGTGACTTCTGACAGTATATTATCTTGTTTCCCCTTCAGGGCACCAGTGACTTCTGACAGTATATTATCTTGTTTCCCCTTCAGGGCACCATGACTTCTGACAGTATATTATCTTGTTTCCCCTGCAGGGCACCGGTGACTTCTGACAGTATATTATCTTGTTTCCCCTTCAGGGCACCGGTGACTTCTGACAGTATATTATCTTGTTTCCCCTTCAGGGCACCGGTGACTTCTGACAGTATATTATCTTGTTTCCCCTTCAGGGCACCAATGACTTCTGACATTATATTATCTTGTTTCCCCTTCAGGGCACCAGTGACTTCTGACAGTATATTATCTTGTTTCCCCTTCAGGGCACCGGTGACTTCTGACAGTATATTATCTTGTTTCCCCTTCAGGGCACCAATGACTTCTGACATTATATTATCTTGTTTCCCCTTCAGGGCACCAGTGACTTCTGACAGTATATTATCTTGTTTCCCCTTCAGGGCCACCAGTGACTTCTGACAGTATATTATCTTGTTTCCCCTTCAGGGCACCAGTGACTTCTGACATTATATTATCTTGTTTCCCCTGCAGGGCACCAGTGACTTCTGACAGTATATTATCTTGTTTCCCCTGCAGGGCACCAGTGACTTCTGACAGTATTATCTGTTTCCCCTGCAGGGCACCGGGTGACTTCTGACAGTATATTATCTTGTTTCCCCTGCAGGGCACCGGTGACTTCTGACAGTATATTATCTTGTTTCCCCTGCAGGGCACCGGTGACTTCTGACAGTATATTATCTTGTTTCCCCTTCAGGGCACCGGTGACTTCTGACAGTATATTATCTTGTTTCCCCTTCAGGGCACCAGTGACTTCTGACAGTATATTATCTTGTTTCCCCTGCAGGGCACCAGTGACTTCTGACAGTATATTATCTTGTTTCCCCTGCAGGGCACCGGTGACTTCTGACAGTATATTATCTTGTTTCCCCTGCAGGGCACCGGTGACTTCTGACAGTATATCATCTTGTTTCTCCTTCAGGGCACCAGTGACTTCTGACAGTATATTATCTTGTTTCCCCTGCAGGGCACCAGTGACTTCTGACAGTATATTATCTTGTTTCCCCTTCAGGGCACCAGTGACTTCTGACAGTATATTATCTTGTTTCCCCTGCAGGGCACCGGTGACTTCTGACAGTATATCATCTTGTTTCTCCTTCAGGGAACCAGTGACTTCTGACAGTATATTATCTTGTTTCCCCTGCAGGGCACCAGTGACTTCTGACAGTATATTATCTTGTTTCCCTTCAGGGCACCAGTGACTTCTGTGTGTCTCCAGACAAGTTCATAGCAAACAGGACCAAGGAGTTCCTCAGTGCAGGTGAAGTACCTTCAAGTTCAAGTTTAAGTTTGACTAATAACAGACTAACACAGTGATTTATACAATCTTCACAGTCCACACTGGCTCACACTGGTCAGATAGAATCAATGGTCAGACTGAATCACTGGTCAGACTGAATCACTGGTCAGACTGAACCCCTGGCCAGATAGAATCACTGGTCAGACTGAACCACTGGCCAGATAGAATCACTGGTCAGACAGAATCACTGGTCAGACTGAATCACTGGTCAGACTGAATCACTTGTCAGACTGAACCCCTGGTCAGACTGAACCACTGGTCAGACTGAACCACTGGCCAGATAGAACCACTGGTCAGATAGAACCAGTGGCCAGATAGAACCACTGGCCAGATAGAACCACTGTTTCAGAGCAAATCCTACATGTTAAGATGTGTTTATGTTGTCTTTTCTTTCTAAAATGAATGAACATAATTAGTACAGTGTGTGTTTGGGTTCATCTTCCTTGGGATGAGCTTTGGTTGTTTGA